>NC_142515.1:68687500-68705000 GCF_057876585.1 Rhinolophus sinicus | reverse complement strand
CGGTTAGGTTTGCATTAGTGTTAGGGTTAGGGTTAGGGTTAGGGTTTAGGGTTCTGGTTAGAGTGAGAGTTAGGTTTAGGGTTAGGTTTGCGATAGGGTTAGGGTTAAGGTTAGTTTTAAGTTTAGGGTTAGCTTTAGGATTAGGGTTAGGGTTAGGATTGAGTTAGGGTTAGGGTTAGGGTTAGGGTTAGGGTTAGGGTTGGGTTAGGGTTAGGGTTAAGGTTAGGGTTAGGTTTGCGTTAGGATTTGGGTTACGGTTAGGGTTAGGGTAAGGGATAGGGTTAGGGTTAGGGTTAGTGTTAGGGTTAGTGTTAGGGTTAGGTTAGGGTTAGGGTTAGGGTTAGGGTTAGGGTTAGGTTAGGGTTAGGGTTAAGGTTAGTTTTCAGTTTAGGTTTAGCTTTAATGTTAGGGTTATGGTTAGGTTTGCGTTAGGGTTAGAGTTAGGGTTGGGTTATGGTTAGGGTTAATGTTAGGGTTAGATTTAGGGTAATGTTTGCGTTAGGGATAGGGTTAGGGCTATGGTTAGGGTTAGGCTTATGTTTGCGTTAGGGATAGGGTTAGTTTTGGCGTTAGGGTTACGTTTAGGGTTATGGTTAGGTTTAGGTCTAGGGTTAGTGTTAGTGTTAGGGTTATGGTTAGGTTTGCGTTAGGGTTAGGGTTAAGGTTAGTTTTAAGGTTAGAGTTAGGTTTAGGGTTAGGATTTGGTTAGGTTTGCGTTAGGGTTAGGGTTACGGTCAGGGTTAGGGTTAGGGATAGCGCTAGGGTTTAGGGTTAGCATTAGGGTTAGGGTTAGGGTTAGCGTTAGGGTTTTAGGGTTAGCGTTAAGTTTAGGGTTAGTTTTGCGTTAAGGTTAGGATTAGGATTAGGGTTAGGTTTGCATTAGGGTTAGGGTTAGGGTTAGGGTTAGGGTTATGGTTATGTTAGGTTTAGGTTTAGGGTTAGGTTTATAGATAGGGTTAGGTTTAGGGATAGGCTTGTGTTAGGGTTAAGGTTAGGGATAGGGTTAAGTTTACGTTTGCGTTAGGGTTAGGGTTAGGGTTAGGTATGCGTTAGGGTTATTGTTAGTGTTAGGGTTAGGATTAGGGTTAGGTTTGCGTTAGGTTTACAGTTAGGGTTAGGGTTAGGGTTAGGTTTGCGTTAGGGTTAGGGTTAGTGTTACGGTTAGGTTTAGGGTTTGGTTTGCGTTAGGGTTAGGGTTAAGGTTAGGGTTAGGTTTGCGTTAGGGTTAGGGTTAGGGTTAGGGTTAGGGTTAGGGTTAGGTTTGCGTTAGGGTTAGGGTTAAGTTTAGGTTTAAGGTTAGGGTTAGTGTTAGGGTTACGGTTAGGTGTGCGTTAGGGTTAGGGTTAGGGTTAGGGTTAGGGTTAGGGTTTAGTGTTAGGGTTAGTGTGAGAGTTAGGGTCAGGGTTAGGTTTGCGTTAGGGTTAGGGTTAGGTTTAGGGTTAGGGTTAGGCTTAGGTTTGCGTTAGGATTAGGGTTAGGGTTAGGGTTAGTGTTAGGGTTCAGGATTAATGTTATGTTTAGAGTTAGGGTTAGTGTTAGGGTTAGGGTTTGCGTTATGGGTAGGGTTAAGGTTAGTTTTAAGTTTAGGGTTTGCTTTAGGGTTAGGGATAGTATTAGGTTTAGGTACAGGATTAGGGTTAGGTTTGCGTTAGTGTTAGGGTTAGGTTTAAGATTAGGGTGAGGTTTGCTTTAGGGTTAGGGTTAAGTTTAGGTTTAAGATTAGGGTTAGGGTTAGGGTTACGGTTAGGTTTGCGTTTGGTTTAGGGTTAGGGTTAGGGTTAGTGTTTAGGGTTAGGGTTAGAGTGAGAGTTATGGTTAGGGTTAGGTTTGCGTTAGGGTTAGGGTTAAGGTTAGTTTTAAGTTTAGGGTTAGCTTTAGGGTTAGGGTTAGGTTTGCGTTAGGGTAAGGGTTAGGGTTAGGGTTAGGGTTGGGTTAGTGTTAAGGTTAATGTTAGGGTTAGGTTTGCGTTAGGGTAAGGGTTAGGGTTAGGTTTAGGGTTAGGTTTAGGGTTAGATTTGCGTTAGGGTTAGGGTTACGGTTATGACTAGGGTTAGAGATAGGGATAGGGTTAAGGTTACGGTTAGGGTTGGCGTTAGGGTTTTATGGTTAGCGTTAAGTTTAGGGTTAGGTTTGCGTTAAGGTTAGGGTTAGGGTTAGCGTTATGTTGCGTTAGGGTTAGGGTTAGGGGTAGAGTTAGGGTTAGGTTTAGGTTTAGGGTTAAGTTAGGGTTAGGGTTAGGGTTTAGGGTTAGGGTTAGAGTGAGAGTTAGGGTTAGCGTTAGGTTTCCGTTAGGGTTAGGGTTAGGGTTAGGGTTAGGGTTAGGGTTAGGGTTAGGTTTAGGTTAGGGTTAGGGTTAGGTTTATGGATAGGGTTAGGTTTAGGGATAGGCTTGTTTTAGGTTTAGGATTAGGGTTAGGGTTAGGGTTAGTTTGGCGTTAGGTTTACTGTTAGGGTTAGGGTTAGGGTTAGGGTTAGGTTTGCGTTAGGGTTAGTGTTAGGGTTAGGGTTAGGTTTGCGTTAGGGTTAATGTTAGGGTTAGGTTTGCGTTAGGGTTAGGGTTACGGTTAGAGTTATGGTTAGGGTTAGGTCTAGGGTTAGTGTTAGGGTTAGGCTTACTGTTAGGTTTGCGTTAGGTTTATGGTTAAGGTTAGTTTTAAGTTTAGGGTTAGGATTAGGGTTACGGTTAGGGTTAGGTTTGCGTTAGGGTTAGAGTTACGGTTAGGGTTAGATATAGTGTTAGGTTTAGTGTTAGGGTTAGGTTTGCGTTAGATTTAGGGTTATGGTTAGGTTTAGGGTTAGGTGTTAGTGTAAGAGATAGGCTTAGGTTAGGGTTAGAGTTAGGTTTAGGGTTAGGTTAGGGTAGAGTTAGGGTTAGGGTATAGGGTTAGGGTTAAGTTAGGGTAGGGTTAGGGTTAGGGTATAGGCTTATGGTTAGGTTTAGGGTTAGGTTTAGGGTTAGGTTTGCGTTAGGGTTAGGGTTAGGGTTAGGGTTAGGTTTGCGTTAGGGTTAGGGTTAGGGTTAGGGTTAGGGTTAGGTTTGCGGGTTAGGTTTGCGTTAGGGTTAGGGTTAGGGTTAGGGTTAGGGTTAGGTTTGCGTTAGGTTTGCGTTAGGTTTAGGGTTAGAGTTAGGGTTAGGGTTAGGTTTGCGTTAGAGTTAGGCTTTGGGTTAGGGTTAGGTTTAGGGTTAGGTTTAGGTTTGCGTTAGGGTTAGGGATAGGGTTAGGGTTAGGTTTAGGGTTAGGTTTGCGTTAGGGTTAGGGTTAGGTTTAGGGTTATGGTTAGGGTTAGGATTTAGGGTTAGGTTTTCGTTAGGTTTATGGTTAGGGTTAGGGTTAGGTTTGCGTCAGTGTTAGGGTTAGGGATAGGTTTAGGGTTAGATTTTCGTTAGGTTTAGGGTTAAGGTTAGGTTTAGGGTTAGGGTTATGGTTAGGGTTAGGGTTTACGGTTAGGTTTAGAGTTAGAGTTAGGGTTAGGGTTAGGTTTGCGTTAGGGTAGGGTTAAGGTTACTTTTAAGTTTAGGGTTAGCTTTAGGATTAGGGTTAGGTTTAGGGTTAGGGTTAGGGTTAGGGTTAGGGTTAGGTTAGCGTTAGATTTAGGGTTATGGTTAGGTTTAGGGTTAGGTGTTAGTGTAAGAGATAGGCTTAGGTTAGGGTTAGAGTTAGGTTTAGGGTTAGGTTAGGGTAGAGTTAGGGTTAGGGTATAGGGTTAGGGTTAAGTTAGGGTAGGGTTAGGGTTAGGGTATAGGCTTATGGTTAGGTTTAGGGTTAGGTTTAGGGTTAGGTTTGCGTTAGGGTTAGGGTTAGGGTTAGGGTTAGGTTTGCGTTAGGGTTAGGGTTAGGGTTAGGGTTAGGGTTAGGTTTAGGTTTGCATTAGGGTTAGGGTTAGGGTTAGGGTTAGGTTTAGGGTTAGGGTTAGGTTTAGCTTTGCGATAGGGTTAGGGTTAGGGTTATGGTTAGGTTTGCATTAGGGTTAGGGTTAGGGTTAGGGTTAGGGTTTAGTGTTAGGGGTAGTGTTAGGATTAGGGTTAGGGTTAGAGTTAGGGTTAGGTTTAGGTTTAGGTTACGGTCAATGTTAGCGTTAGGTTTAGGGTTAGTTTTAGTGTTAGGGTTAGTGTTAGGCTTAGGATTAGGGTTAGCTTAGGGTTAGGGTTAGGGTTAGGGTTAGGGTAAGGTTTGCGTTAGGATTAGGGTTAGGTTTAGGGTTAGGTTTGTGTTAGATTTAGGGTTTGGGTTAGGTTTAGGGTTATGTTTAGGGTTAGAGTTAGGTTTGCGTTAGGGTTAGGGTTAGGGTTAAGTTTGCGTTAGGGTTAGCGTTAGGGTTAGGGATAGGTTTATGGTTAGGTTTGCGTTAGCGTTAGTGTTAGGGTTAAGGTTAGGGTTAGGATTTAGGGTTAGGTTTGCGTTAGGGTTACGGTTAGGGCTAGGGTTAGGGTTAGGTTTGCGTTAGGGTTAGGGTTAGTGTTAGGGTTAGGTTTTCTTTAGGGTTAGGGTTAAGGTTAGGTTTAAGGTTAGCGTTAGGGTTAGGGTTACGGTTAGGTTTGCGTTATTGTTAAGGTTAGGGTTAGGGTTAGGTTTAGGGTTAGGGTTAGGTTTGCGTTAGGGTTACGGTTAGGGTTAGAGTTAGGGTTAGGGTTAGGTTTGCGTTAGGGTTAGGGTTTGGGTTAGGTTTAGGGTTAGGGTTTGGGATAGGGTTAGGTTTCGTTAGGGTTAGTGTTAGGGTTAGGTTTGCGTTAGGGTTAGGGTTAGGGATTAGGATTAGGTTTAGGGTTAGGGTTAGGTTTGCGTTAGGGTTAGGGTTAGGTTTAGGGTTAGGTTTAGGAATTAGGGTTAGATTTGTGTTAGGTTTAGGATTATGGTTAGGGTTAGGGTTAGGTTTGCGTTAGGGTTAGGGTTAGGGTTAGCGTTAGGGTTAGTTTTTCGTTAGGGTTAGGGTTAAGGTTAGGTTTAAGGTTAGGGATAGGGTTAGTGTTACGGTTAGGTTTGCATTAGTGTTAGGGTTAGGGTTAGGGTTAGGGTTTAGGGTTCTGGTTAGAGTGAGAGTTAGGTTTAGGGTTAGGTTTGCGATAGGGTTAGGGTTAAGGTTAGTTTTAAGTTTAGGGTTAACTTTAGGATTAGGGTTAGGGTTAGGTTTGAGTTAGGGTTAGGGTTAGGGTTAGGGCTAGGGTTAGGGTTGGGTTAGGGTTAGGGTTAAGGTTAGGGTTAGGTTTGCGTTAGGATTTGGGTTACGGTTAGGGTTAGGGTAAGGGATAGGGTTAGGGTTAGGGTTAGTGTTAGGGTTAGGGTTAGGTTTAGGTTAGGGTTAGGGTTAGGGTTAGGGTTAGTGTTAGGTTAGGGTTAGGGTTAAGGTTAGTTTTCAGTTTAGGTTTAGCTTTAATGTTAGGGTTATGGTTAGGTTTGCGTTAGGGTTAGAGTTAGGGTTGGGTTATGGTTAGGGTTAATGTTAGGGTTAGGTTTAGGGTAATGTTTGCGTTAGGGATAGGGTTAGGGCTATGGTTAGGGTTAGGCTTAGGTTTGCGTTAGGGATAGGGTTAGTTTTGGGGTTAGGGTTACGTTTAGGGTTATGGTTAGGTTTAGGTCTAGGGTTAGTGTTAGTGTTAGGGTTATGGTTAGGTTTGCGTTAGGGTTAGGGTTAAGGTTAGTTTTAAGGTTAGAGTTAGGTTTAGGGTTAGGATTTCGTTAGGTTTGCGTTAGGGTTAGGGTTACGGTCAGGGTTAGGGTTAGGGATAGCGCTAGGGTTTAGGGTTAGCATTAGGGTTAGGGTTAGGGTTAGCGTTAGGGTTTTAGGGTTAGCGTTAAGTTTAGGGTTAGTTTTGCGTTAAGGTTAGGATTAGGATTAGGGTTAGGTTTGCATTAGGGTTAGGGTTAGGGTTAGGGTTAGGGTTATGGTTATGTTAGGTTTAGGTTTAGGGTTAGGTTTATGGATAGGGTTAGGTTTAGGGATAGGCTTGTGTTAGGGTTAAGGTTAGGGATAGGGTTAAGTTTAGGTTTGCGTTAGGGTTAGGGTTAGGGTTAGGTATGCGTTAGGGTTATTGTTAGTGTTAGGGTTAGGATTAGGGTTAGGTTTGCGTTAGGTTTACAGTTAGGGTTAGGGTTAGGGTTAGGTTTGCGTTAGGGTTAGGGTTAGTGTTACGGTTAGGTTTAGGGTTAGGTTTGCGTTAGGGTTAGGGTTAAGGTTAGGGTTAGGTTTGCGTTAGGGTTAGGGTTAGGGTTAGGGTTAGGGTTAGGGTTAGGTTTGCGTTAGGGTTAGGGTTAAGTTTAGGTTTAAGGTTAGGGTTAGTGTTAGGGTTACGGTTAGGTGTGCGTTAGGGTTAGGGTTAGGGTTAGGGTTAGGGTTAGGGTTAGGGTTTAGTGTTAGGGTTAGTGTGAGAGTTAGGGTTAGGGTTAGGTTTGCGTTAGGGTTAGGGTTAGGTTTAGGGTTAGGGTAAGGCTTAGGTTTGCGTTAGGATTAGGGTTAGGTTTAGGGTTAGTGTTAGGGTTCAGGATTAATGTTATGTTTAGAGTTAGGGTTAGTGTTAGGGTTAGGGTTTGGGTTAGGTTTAGGTTAGGGTTAGGGTTAGGTTTAGGGTTAGGTTTAGGGTTAGGTTCGTGTTAGGGTTAGATTTAGGGTTAGGGGTAGGGTTAGGTATGCGTTAGGGTTAGGGTTAGGGTTAGGGTTAGGGTTAGGGTTAGGGTTTGGATTAAGTTTAGGTTAGGGTTAGGGTTTGGGTTTGGATTAATTTTAGGTTTGCGTTAGGGTTAGGGTTAGGGTTTCGTTCAGGTTTAGGAATGCATTAGGGTTAGGGTAAGGGTTAGCGTTAGGTTTAGGTTAGCATTAGGATTATGACTAAGGTTAGGTTTAGGGTTAGGTTTTCGTTAGGGTTAGGGTTAAGTTTAGGTTTAAGGTTAGTGTTATGGTTAGGGTTAGGGTTTGGTTGGGTTAGGGTTTGGCTTTGAGTTAGGGTTAGGGTTAGGGTTAGGTTTAGGGTTAGGGTTAGGTTTGCGTTAGGGTTAGGGTTAGGGTTAGTGTTAGGGTTAGGGTTAGGGGTAGGTTTGCGTTAGGGTTAAGGTTAGGGTTAGGGTTAGGTTTAGGGTTAGGTTTGCGTTAGGGTTAGTGTTAGGGTTAGGGTTAGGGTAGGGTTAGGATTTAGAGTTAGGTTTGCGTTAGGGTTAGGGTTAGGTTTGCGTCAGGGTTAGGGTTACGGTTAGGTTTGCGTTAGTGTTAGGGTTAGGGTTAGGGTTAGGATTAGGGTTAGGGTTAGGTTTGCGTTAGGGTTAGGGTTAAGGTTAGAGTTAGGGTTAGGGTTAGGTTTGCGTTAGGGTTAGGGTTTGGGTTAGGTTTAGTGTTAGGGTTTGGGTTAGGGTTAAGTTTCGTTAGGGTTAGTGTTAGGGTGAGGTTTGCGTTAGGGTTTGGGTTAGGTTTAGGGTTAGGTTTAGGAATTAGGGTTAGATTTGTGTTAGGTTTAGGATTAGGGTTAGGTTTAGGGTTAGGTGTGCGTTAGGGTTAGGGTTAGGGTTAGCGTTAGGGTTAGTTTTTCGTTAGGGTTAGGGTTAAAGTTAGGTTTAAGGTTAGGGATAGGGTTAGGGTTACGGTTAGGTTTGCATTAAGGTTAGGGTTAGGGTTAGGGTTAGGGTTTATGGTTCTGGTTAGAGTGAGAGTTAGGTTTAGGGTTAGGTTTGCGATAGGGTTAGGGTTAAGGTTAGTTTTAAGTTTAGGGTTAGTTTTAGGATTAGGGTTAGGGTTAGGTTTGAGTTAGGGTTAGGGTTAGGGTTAGGGTTAGGGTTGGGTTAGGGTTAGGGTTAAGGATAGGGTTAGGTTTGCGTTAGGATTTGGGTTACGGTTAGGGTTAGTGTAAGGGTTAGGGCTAGGGTTAGGGTTAGGGTTAGGGTTAGGGTTAGGGTTAGGGTTAGGTTAGGGTTAGGTTTAGGGTTAGGTTTATGGATAGGGTTAGGTTTAGGGATAGGCTTGTATTATGGTTAGGGTTAGGGTTAGGGTTAAGGTTAGGTTTGCGTTAGGGTTAGGGTTAAGGTTAGTTTTAAGTTTAGGTTTAGCTTTAATGTTAGGGCTAGGGTTAGGTTTGCGTTAGGGTTAGAGTTAGGGTTGGGTTATGGTTAGGGTTAATGTTAGGGTTTGGTTTAGGGTAATGTTTGCGTTAGGGATAGGGTTAGGGCTATGGTTACGGTTAGGGTTAGGGTTAGGTTTGCGTTAGGGTTAGGGTTAGTTTTGGGGTTAGGGTTACGTTTAGGGTTATGGTTAGGTTTAGGTCTAGGGTTAGTGTTAGTGTTAGGGTTACGGTTAGGTTTGCGTTAGGGTTAGGGTTATGGTTAGTTTTAAGGTTAGGGTTAGGTTTAGGGTTAGGATTTGGTTAGGTTTGCGTTTCGGTTAGGGTTACGGTCAGGGTTAGAGTTAGGGATAGCGCTAGGATTTAGGGTTAGCGTTAGGGTTAGGGTTAGGGTTAGGGTTAGGGTTACGTTAGGTTTAGGTTTAGGGTTAGGTTTATGGATAGGGTTAGGTTTAGGGATAGGCTTGTGTTAGGGTTAAGGTAAGGGATAGGGTTAAATTTAGGTTTGCGTTAGGGTTAGGTTAGGGTTAGGTATGCGTTAGGGTTAGGGATAGTGTTAGGGTTATGATTTATGGTTAGGTTTGCGTTAGGTTTACAGTAAGGGTTAGGGTTAGGGTTAGGTTTGCGTTAGGGCTAGGGTTAGTGTTACAGTTAGGTTTAGGGTTTGGTTTGCGTTAGGGTTAGGGTTAAGGTTAGGGTTAGGTTTGCGTTAGGGTTAGGGTTAGGGTTAGTGTTAGGGTTAGGGTTAGGGTTAGGGTTAGGTTTGCGTTAGGGTTAGGGTTAAGTTAGGTTTAAGGTTAGGGTTAGTGTTAGGGTTACGGTTAAGTGTGCGTTAGGGTTAGGGTTAGGGTTAGGGTTAGATTTATGGTTAGGGTTAGGGTTTAGTGTTAGGGTTAGTGTGAGAGTTAGGGTTAGGGTTAGGTTTGCGTTAGGGTTAGGGTTAGGTTTAGGGTTAGGGTTAGGGTTAGGTTTGCGTTAGGATTAGGGTTAGGATTAGGGTTAGGGTTAGGGTTCAGGATAAATGTTATGTTTAGAGTTAGGGTTAGTGTTAGGGTTAGGGTTTGGGTTAGGTTTAGGTTAGGGTTAGGGTTAGGTTTACGGTTAGGGTTAGGGTTAGGTTCGTGTTAGGGTTAGATTTAGGGTTAGGGGTAGGGTTAGGTATGCGTTAGGGTTAGGGTTAGGGTTAGGGTTAGGGTTAGGGTTAGGGTTTGGATTAAGTTTAGGTTAGGGTTAGGGTTAGGGTTAGGGTTTGGATTAAGTTTAGGTTTGCGTTAGGGTTAGGGTTAGGGTTACGTTCAGGTTTAGGAATGCATTAGGGTTAGGGTTAGGGTTAGCGTTAGGTTTAGGTTAGCATTAGGATTATGGCTAACTTTAGGTTTAGGGTTAGGTTTTCGTTAGGGTTTGGGTTAAGTTTAGGTTTAAGGTTAGTGTTATGGTTAGGGTTAGGGTTTGGTTTGCGTTAGGGTTTGGCTTTGAGTTAGGGTTAGGGTTAGGGTTAGGTTTAGGGTTAGGGTTAGGTTTGCGTTAGGGTTAGGGTTAGGGTTAGTGTTAGGGTTAGGGTTAGGGTAAGGGTTGGGGGTAGGTTTGCGTTAGGGTTAAGGTTAGGGTTAGGGTTAGGATTAGGTTTGCGTTAGGGTTAGGGTTAGGGTTAAGTTTGCGTTAGTGTTAGGGTTAGGGTTAGGGATAGGTTTATGGTTAGGTTTGCGTTAGCGTTAGGGTTAGGGTTAAGGTTAGGGTTAGGATTTAGGGTTAGGTTTGCGTTAGGTTTAGGATTAGGGTTAGGGTTAGTGTTAGGTGTGCGTTAGGGTTAGGGTTAGGGTTAGCGTTAGGGTTAGGTTTTCGTTAGGGTTAGGGTTATGTTTAGGTTTAAGGTTAGCGTTAAGGTTAGGGTTACGGTTAGGTTTTCGTTAGTGTTAGGGTTAGGGTTAGGGTTATGTTTAGGGTTAGGTTTAGGTTTTCGTTAGGGTTAGGATAGGGTTAGAGTTAGGGTTAGGGTTAGGTTTGCGTTATGGTTAGGGTTTGGGTTAGGTTTAGGGTTAGGGTTTGGGTTAGGGTTAGGTTTTGTTAGGGTTAGGGTTAGGGTTAGGGTTAGGTTTTCGTTAGGTTTAGGGTTAGGTTTAGGATTAGGTTTAGGTTTAGTGTTAGGTTTGCGTTAGGTTTAGGGTTAGGTTTAGGGTTTGGTTTAGGAATTAGGGTTAGATTTGCGTTAGGTTTAGGATTAGGGTTAGGGTTAGTGTTAGGTGTGCGTTAGGGTTAGGGTTAGGGTTAGCGTTAGGGTTAGGTTTTCGTTAGGGTTAGAGTTAAGGTTAGGTTTAAGGTTAGGGATAACGTTAGGGTTAATGTTAGGTTTGCATTAGGGTTAGGGTTAGGGTTAGCGTTAGGGTTAGGATTGCGATAGGGTTAGGGTTAAGTTTAGTTTTAAGTTTAGGGTTAGCTTTAGGGTTAGGGTTAGGGTTAGGTTTGAGTTAGGGTTAGGGTTAGGGTTAAGGTTGGGTTAGGGTTAGGGTTAAGGTTAGGGTTAGGTTTGCGTTAGGGTTTGGGTTACGGTTACGGTTAGGGTAAGGGTTAGGGCTAGGGCTAGGGTTAGGGTTAGTGTTAGGGTTAGGGTTAGGGTAGGGTTAGGTTTAGTGTTCGGGTTAGGGGTAGGTTTGCGTTAGGGTTAAGGTTAGGGTTAGGGTTAGGTTTAGGGTTAGGTTTGCGTTAGGGTTAGTGTTAGGGTTAGGGTTAGGGTTAGGATTTAGGTTTAGGTTTGCGTTAGAGTTAGGGTTAGGTTTGCGTCAGGGTTAGGGTTAGGGATAGGTTTAGGGTTAGGTTTTCGTTAGGGTCAGGGTTAAGGTTATGTTTAAGGTTAGGGTTAGGGTTATGGTTACGGTTAGTTTTGCGTTAGGGTTAGGGTTAGGGTTAGGGTTAGGGTTTAGGGTTAGGGTTAAGGGTTAGGGTTAGAGTTAGATTTAGGGTTAGGGTTAGGTTTGCGTTAGGGTAGGGTTAAGGTTAGTTTTAAGTTTAGGTTTAGGTTTAGGTTTAGGGTTAGGTTTAGGGTTAGGGTTAGGGTTAGGATTAGGTTTGCGTTAGATTTAGGGTTAGGATTAGGTTTAGGGTTAGGTGTTAGTGTAAGAGTTAGGCTTAGGTTACAGTTAGGGATAGGTTTAGGGTTAGGTAAGGGTAGAGTTAGGGTTAGGGTATAGGGTTAAGGTTAGGTTAGGGTAGGGTTAGTCTTAGGGTATATGGTTAGGGTTAGGTTTAGGGTTAGGTTTAGGGTTAGGTTTGCGTTAGGGTTAGGGTTAGGGTTATAGTTCTGTTTAGGGTTAGGTTTAGGGTTAGGTTTGCGTTAGGGTTAGGATTAGGGTTAGGGTTAGTTTTGCGTTAGTGTTAGGGTTAGGGTTAGGTTTAGGGTTAGGTTTAGGTTTAGGTTTGCGTTAGGGTTATGGTTAGGTTTGCATTACGGTTAGGGTTAGGGTTAGGATTATTGTTTAGTGTTAGGATTATGCTTAAGGTTAGAGTTAGTGTTTAGGGTTAGGGTTATGGTTAGTGTTAGGCTTAGGGTTATGGTTAGGGGTAGGTTTATGGTTAGGTTTAGGGTTAGGGTTAGGGTTAGGGATAGGGGTAGGGGTATGTTTGCGTTAGGGTTAGGGTTAAGGTTAGTTTTAATGTTAGTGTTAGGTTTAGGTTTAGTGTTAGGGTTAAGTTTGCGTTAGGGTTTGGGTTAGGGTTATGGTTAGGGTTAGGGTTAGGGTAAGGTTTTGGGTTAGGGTTAGGGTTAGGTTTGCGTTAGGTTTAGGGTTAGGGTTAGGGTTATGTTTAGGGTTAGGGTTAGTGTTAGGGTAGGTTTAGGTTTGCCTTAGGGTTAGGGTTAGTGTTAGGGTTAGGTTTAGGGTTAGGGTTAGGGTTAGAATTTAGGGTTAGGTTTGCGTTAGGGTTAGGGTTAGAGTTAGTTTTAGGTTAGCGTTAGGGTTAGAGTTAGGGTTAGGTTGAGGGTTAGGTTTTCGTTAGGGTTAGGGTAAAGTTTAAGTTTAAGGTTAGGGTTAGGGTTACGGTTAGGTTTACGTTAGTGTTAGGGTTAGGGTTAGGTTTAAGGTTGGGTTAGGGTTAGGTTTGCGTTAGGGTTATTGTTAGGGTCAGGGTTAAGGTTAGGTTTGCGTTAGGTTTATGGTTAGAGTTAGGGTTAGGGTTAGGTTTGCGTTAGAGTTAGGCTTTGGGTTAGTGTTAGGGTTAGGGTTAGGTTTGCGTTAGTGTTAGGGTTAGGGTAAGGGTCATGGTTAGGTTTGCGTTAGGGTTAGGGTTAGGGTTAGGGTTAGGTTTAGGTTTAGGTTTGCGTTAGGGTTAGGGTTAGGGTTAGGGTTATGGTTAGGGTTAGGATTTAGGGTTAGGTTTTCGTTAGGTTTAGGGTTAGGTTTAGGGTTAGGTTTGCGTCAGGGTTAGGGTTAGGGATAGGGTTAGGGTTAGGTTTTCGTTAGGTTTAGGGTTAAGGTTAGGTTTAAGGTTAGGGTTAGTGTTAGGGTTACGGTTAGTTTTCCGTTAGAGTTAGGTTTAGGATTAGGGTTATGGTTAGGGTTGGGGTTTAGTGTTAGGGTTAGAGTTATAGTTAGGGTTTGGGTTAGGTTTGCGTTAGGGTAGGGTTAAGGTTACTTTTAAGTTTAGGGTTAGCTTTAGGATTAGGGTTAGGTTTAGAGTTAGGTTTAGGTTTAGGTTTAGGTTACGGTCAATGTTAGCGTTAGGTTTAGGGTTAGTTTTAGGGTTAGGGTTAGTGTTAGACTTAGGATTAGGGTTAGCTTAGGGTTAGGGTTAGGGTAAGGTTTGCGTTAGGATTAGGGTTAGTTTTAGGGTTAGGTTTGTGTTAGGGTTAGGGTTTGGGTTAGGTTTAGGGTTATGTTTAGGGTTAGAGTTAGGTTTGCGTTAGGGTTAGGGTTAGGGTTAAGTTTGCGTTAGGGATAGGGTTAGGGTTAGGGATAGGTTTATGGTTAGGTTTGCCTTAGTGTTAGGGTTAGGGTTAAGGTTAGGGTTAGGATTTAGGTTTAGGTTTGCGTTAGGTTTACGGTTAGGGCTAGGGTTACGATTAGGTTTGCGTTAGGGTTAGGGTTAGGGTTAGTGTTAGGGCTAGGGTTAGGGTTAGGGTTAGGGGTAGGTTTGCGTTAGGGTTAAGTTTAGGGTTAGGGTTAGGATTAGGTTTGCGTTAGGGTTAGCGTCAGGGTTAAGTTTGCGTTAGGGTTAGGGTTAGGGTTAGGGATATGTTTATGGTTAGGTTTGCGTTAGCGTTAGGGTTAGGGTTAGAGTTAGGTTTAGGGTTAGGGTTAGGTTTTTGTTAGGGTTAGGATAGGGTTAGAGTTAGGGTTAGGGTTAGGTTTGCGTTAGGGTTAGGGTTTGGGTTAGGTTTAGGGTTAGGGTTTGGGTTAGGGTTAGGTATTGTTGGGGTTAGGGTTAGGGTTAGGGTTAGGTTTGCGTTAGGGTTAGGGTTAGGGTTAGGATTACGTTTAGGTTTAGGGTTAGGTTTGCGTTAGGTTTAGGGTTAGGTTTAGGGTTTGTTTAGGAATTAGGGTTAGATTTGCGTTAGGTTTAGGATTAGGGTTAGGGTTAGGGTTAGGTGTGCGTTAGGGTTAGGGTTAGGGTTAGCGTTAGGGTTAGGTTTTCGTTAGGGTTAGGGTTAAGTTTAGGTTTAAGGTTAGGGATAACGTTAGGGTTAATGTTAGGTTTGCATTAGTGTTAGGGTTAGGGTTAGGATTAGGGTTTAGGGTTCTAATTAGAGTTAGAGTTAGGTTTAGGGTTAGGTTTGCGATAGGGTTAGGCTAAGGTTAGTTTTAAGTTTAGGGTTAGCTTTAGGGTTAGGGTTAGGGTTACGTTTGAGTTAGTGTTAGGGTTAGGGTTAAGGTTGGGTTAGGGTTAGGGTTAAGGTTAGGGTTAGGTTTGCGTTTGGGTTTGGGTTACGGTTACGGTTAGGGTAAGGGTTAGGGCTAGGGCTAGGGTTAGGGTTAGTGTTAGGGTTAGGGTTAGGGTTAGGGTGAGGGTTAGGTTTAGGGTTAGGGTTAGGGGTAGGTTTGCGTTAGGGTTAAGGTTAGGGTTAGGGTTAGGTTTAGGGTTAGGTTTGCGTTAGGGTTAGGGTTAGGGTTAGGGTTAGGGTTAGGTTTAGTGTTAGTTTTTAGGGTTAGGTTTGCGTTAGAGTTAGGGTTAGGTTTGCATCAGGGTTATGGTTAGGGATAGGTTTAGGGTTAGGTTTTCGTTAGGATCAGGGTTAAGGTTATGTTTAAGGTTAGGGTTAGGGTTATGGTTACGGTTAGTTTTGCGTTAGGGTTAGGGTTAGCGTTAGGGTTAGGGTTTAGGGTTATGGTTAAGGGTTAGGGTTAGATTTAGAGTTAGGGTTAGGGTTAGGTTTGCGTTAGGGTAGGTTTAAGGTTAGTTTTAAGTTTAGGTTTAGCTTTAGGGTTAGGGTTAGGTTTAGGGTTAGGGTTAGGGTTAGGGTTAGGTTTGCGTTAGATTTAGGGTTAGGATTAGGTTTAGGGTTAGGTGTTAGTGTAAGAGTTAGGCTTAGGTTAGGGTTAGGGATAGGTTTAGGGTTAGTTTAGGGTAGAGTTAGGGTTAGGGTATAGGGTTAAATTAGGTTAGGGTAGGGTTAGTCTTAGGGTATATGGTTAGGGTTAGATTTAGGGTTAGGTTTAGGGTTACGTTTGCGTTAGGGTTAGGGTTAGGGTTATGGTTCTGTTTAGGGTTAGGTTTAGGGTTAGGTTTGCGTTAGGTTTAGGATTAGGGTTAGGGTTAGTTTTGCGTTAGTGTTAGGGTTAGGGCTAGGTTTAGGGTTAGGGTTAGTTTTAGGTTTGCTTTAGGGTTATGGTTAGGTTTGCATTAGGGTTAGGGTTAGGTTTATTGTTTAGTGTTAGGATTATGCTAAAGGTTACAGTTAGTGTTTAGGGTTAGCGTTATTGTTAGTGTTAGGCTTAGGGTTATAGGTAGGGGTAGGTTTATGGTTACGATTAGGGTTAGGGTTAGGGTTAGGGATAGGGGTAGGGGTATGTTAGCGTTAGGGTTAGGGTTAAGGTTTAGTGTTAGGGTTAAGTTTGCGTTAGGGTTTGGGTTAGGGTTATGGTTAGGGTTAGGGTTAGAGTAAGGGTTTGGGTTAGGGTTAGGGTTAGGTTTGCGTTAGGTTTAGGGTTAGGGTTAGGGTTATGTTTAGGGTTAGGGTTAGTGTTAGGGTAGGTTTAGGTTTGCCTTAGGGTTAGGGTTAGTGTTAGGGTTAGGTTTAGGGTTAGGGTTAGTGTTAGAATTTAGGGTTAGGTTTGCGTTAGGGTTAGGGTTAGAGTTAGTTTTAGGTTACCGTTAGGGTTAGAGTTAGGGTTAGGTTGAGGGTTAGGTTTTCGTTAGGGTTAGGGTAAAGTTTAAGTTTAAGGTTAGGGTTAGGGTTACGGTTAGGTTTACGTTAGTGTTAGGGTTAGGGTTAGGTTTAGGGTTAGGGTTAGGGTTAGGTTTGCGTTAGGGTTATTGTTAGGGTCAGGGTTAGGGTTAGGTTTGCGTTAGGTTTATGGTTAGAGTTAGGGTTAGGGTTACCTTTGCGTTAGAGTTAGGCTTTCGGTTAGGGTTAGGGTTAGGGTTAGGTTTGCGTTAGTGTTAGGGTTAGGGTTAGGGTCATGGTTAGGTTTGCGTTAGGGTTAGGGTTAGGGTTAGGGTTAGGGTTAGGTTTAGGTTTAGGTGTGCGTTAGGGTTAGGGTTAGGGTTAGGGTTATGGTTAGGGTTAGGATTTAGGGTTAGGTTTTCGTTAGGTTTAGGGTTAGGGTTAGGGTTAGGTTTGCGTCAGGGTTAGGGTTAGGGATAGGGTTAGGGTTAGGTTTTCGTTAGGTTTAGGGTTAAGGTTAGGTTTAAGGTTAGGGTTAGTGTTAGGGTTACGGTTAGTTTTCCGTTAGGGTTAAGTTTAGGATTAGGGTTATGGTTAGGGTTAGGGTTTAGTGTTAGGGTTAGAGTTAATGTTAGGGTTAGGGTTAGGTTTGCGTTAGGGTAGGGTTAAGGTTACTTTTAAGTTTAGGGTTAGCTTTAGGATTAGGGTTAGGTTTAGGGTTAGGGTTGGGGTTAGGTTTGCGTTAGATTTAGGGTTATGGTTAGGTTTAGGGTTAGGTGTTAGTGTAAGAGATAGGCTTAGGTTAGGGTTAGAGTTAGGTTTAGGGTTAGGTTAGGGTAGAGTTAGGGTTAGGGTATAGGCTTAGGGTTAGGTTTAGGGTTAGGTTTATGGTTAGGTTTGCGTTAGGGTAGGGTTAGGGTTAGGGTTCCATTTAGAGTTAGTTTTAGGGTTAGGTTTGCGTTAGGGTTAGGGTTAGGGTTAGGGTTAGGTTTGCATTCGGGTTAGGGTTAGGGTTAGGTTTAGGGTTAGGGTTAGGTTTCGCTTTGCGTTAGGGTTAGGGTTAGGGTTATGGTTAGGTTTGCATTAGGGTTAGGGTTAGGGTTAGGGTTAGGGATTAGTGTTAGTGGTAGTGTTAGGATTAGGGTTATGGTTAGAGTTAGGGTTAGGTTTAGGTTTAGGTTACGGTCAATGTTAGCGTTAGGTTTAGGGTTAGTTTTAGGGTTAGGGTTAGTGTTAGGCTTAGGATTAGGGTTAGCTTAGGGTTAGGGTTAGGGTTAGGGTAAGGTTTGCATTAGGATTAGGGTTAGTTTTAGGGTTAGGTTTGTGTTAGGGTTAGGGTTTGGGTTAGGTTTACGGTTATGTTTAGGGTTAGAGTTAGGTTTGCGTTAGGGTTAGGGTTAGGGTTAAGTTTGCGTTAGGGTTAGAGTTAGGGTCAGGGATAGGTTTATGGTTAGGTTTGCCTTAGCGTTAGGGTTAGGGTTAAGTTAGGGTTAGGATTTAGGGTTAGGTTTGCGTTAGGTTTACGGTTAGGGCTAGGGTTAGGATTAGGTTTGAGTTAGGATTAGGGTTAGTGTTAGGGTTAGGTTTTCGTTAGGGTTAGGGTTAAGGTTAGGTTTAAGGTTAGCGTTAAAGTTAGGGTTACGGTTAGGTTTGCGTTAGCGTTAGGGTTAGGGTTAGGGTTAGGTTTAGGGTTAGGGTTAGGTTTTCGTTAGGGTTAGGATAGGGTTAGAGTTAGGGTTAGGGTTAGGTTTGCGTTAGGGTTAGGGTTTGGGTTAGGTTTAGGGTTAGGGTTTTGGTTAGGGTTAGGTTTTGTTAGGGTTAAGGTTAGGGTTAGGGTTAGGTTTGCGTTAGGGTTAGGATTAGGGTTAGGGTTTGGTTTAGGAATTAGGGTTAGATTTGCGTTAGTTTTAGGATTAGGGTTAGGGTTAGGGTTAGGTGTGCGTTAGGGTTAGGGTTAGGGTTAGCGTTAGGGTTAGGTTTTCGTTAGGGTTAAGGTTAGGTTTAAGGTTAGGGATAAGGTTAAGGTTAATGTTAGGTTTGCATTACGGTTAGGGTTAGGGTTAGGGTTAGGGTTTAGGGTTCTGGTTAGAGTTAGAGTTAGGTTTAGGGTTAGGTTTGCGATAGGGTTAGGGTTAAGGTTAGTTTTA
>NC_142515.1:68672500-68677500 GCF_057876585.1 Rhinolophus sinicus | reverse complement strand
TAGGATTAGGGTTATGGGTAGGGGTAGGTTTAGGGTTAGGTTTCGGGTTAGGGTAAGTGTTAGGGTTAGGGATAGTGGTAGGTTTAGGGTTAGATTTAGGGTTATGGTTAGATTAGGGTTAGGGTTAGGTTTCATGTTAGGATTAGGGTTAGGCTATGGTTAGGTTAGCGTTAGGTTTAGGGTGAGGGTTATGTTTAGTGTTAGGGTTAGGTTAGAATTAGGGTTAGGTATAGGGTTAGGTTTATGGTTAGGATTTAGTGTTAAGTTTGCGTTAGTTTTAAGGCTGGGTTAGAGTTATGTTTCCGTTAGGGTTAGGGTTAGGGTTAGGGTTAGGGTTAGGTTTGCGTTAGGTTTAGGGTTAAGGTTAGTTTTAAGGTTAGTGTTACGTTTAGGTTAGGGTTAGGGTTAGGTTTGCGTTAGGGTTTGGGTTAGGGTTAGGGTTAGGGTTAGGGTTAGGTTTATGGTTAGGGTTAGGTTTGCGTTAGGGTTAGGGTTAGGGTTAGGGTTAGGTTTGCGTTAAGGTTAGGGTTTGGGTTAGTTTAGGGTTAGAGTTAGGGTTAGCGTTAGGTTTGCGTTAGGGTTAAGGTTAGGGTTAGGGTTAGGGTTAGGTTTGCGTTAGGGTTTGGGTTAGGGTTAGGCTTAGGGTTAGGTTTAGGGTTAGGGTTAGGTTTGCGTTAGGGTTAGGGTTAGGGTTAGGGTTAGGGTTAGGTTTGCGTTAAGGTTAGGGTTTGGGTTAGGTTTAGGGTTAGAGTTAGGGTTAGGGTTAGTTTTGCGTTAGGGTTAGGGTTAGGGTTACGTTTAGGTTTAGGTTTGCGTTAGGGTTAGGGTTAGGGTTAGGGTAAGGTTTAGGGTTAGGGTTAGGTTTAGAGTTAGGGTTAGGTTAGGGTTAGTGTTAGGGTTAGGGTTAGTGTTAGGTTAGGGTTAGGTTTAGGGTTAGGGTTAGGGTTTAGGTTACGGTTAGGTTTAGGTTAGACTTATGCTTAGGTTTAGGGTTATGGTTTACGGTTAAGGTTAGGTTTAGGGTTACGGTTAGGTTTTGGGTTAGGTTAAGGTTTGGGTTAGGCTTAGGGTTAGGGTTAGGGTTAGGGTTAGGGTTAGGTTTAGGTTTAGGTTTGTGTTAGGGTTAGGGTTAGGGTTAGGGCTAGGTTTAGGTATGCGTTAGGGTAAGGGTTAGTGTTAGGGTTAGGTTTAGGGTTGCGTTAGGGTTAGGGTTAGGGTTAGGGTTAGGGTTAGGTTTGCGTTAGGGTTATGGTTAGGGTTAGGTTTAGGGTTAGGGTTAGGGTTAGGTTTGCGTTAGGGTAGGGTTAAGGTTAGGGTTAGGGTTACGTTTGCGTTAGTGTTAGGGTTAGGGTTAGGGTTAGGTTTAGGGTTAGGTTTAGGGTTAGGGTTAGGGTTAGGTTTGCGTTAGGGTTATGGTTAGGGTTAGGGTTAGGGTTAGCGTTAGGATTTCATTAGGTTTAGAGTTAGGGTTAAGATTAGGGTTAGGTTTGCGTTAGGGTTATGGTTACGTTTAGGGTTAGGGTTAGGGTTAGGGTTCGGGTTTAGGGTTATGGTTAGGGTTAGGATTAGGGTTAGGGTTAGAGGTAGGGAAAGGGTTAGGGTTAGCGTTAGGTTAGGGTCAAAGTTAAGGTTAGGTTTAGGGTTATGTTTAGGGTTAGGGGTTAGGGTTAGACTTCGGATTAGGGTTACCTTAGGGTTAAGATTAGGGCTAGAGTTAATGTTTAGGGTTAGGGTTATGTTTAGTGTTAGGGTTAGGGTTAGGGTTAGGATTAGGTATAGTGGTAGGTTTAGGGTTAGCTTTAGGGTTATGATTAGGTTAGTGTTAGGGTTAGGTTTCATGTTAGGATTAGTGTTAGGCTATGGTTAGGTTAGCGTTAGGGTTAGGGTTAGGTTTATGGTTAGTGTTAGGGTTAGGTTAGAATTAGGATTAGGTATAGGGTAAGGTTTATGGTTAGTATTTAGTGTTAGGTTTGCGTTAGTTTTAAGGTTAGGGTTAGAGTTATGTTTCCGTTAGGGTTAAGGTTAGGGTTAGGGTTAGGGTTAGGTTTGCGTTAGGTTTAGGGTTAAGGTTAGTTTTAATGTTAGGGTTAGGTTTACGTTTAGGGTTAGGGTTAGGTTTGCGTTAGGGTTTGGGTTAGGGTTAGGGTTAGGGTTAGGGTTAGGGTTAGGTTTAGGGTTAGGTTTAGGTTTGCGTTAGGGATATGGTTATGCTTAGGGTTAGGGTTAGCATTAGGATTGCATTATATTTACAGTTAGGATTAAGATTAGGGTTAGGTTTGCGTTAGGGTTATGGTTAGGTTTAGGGTTAGGGTTAGGGTTAGGGTTAGGGTTTAGAGTTAGGGTTAGGGTTAGGATTAGGTTTAGGGTTAGAGGTAGGGTTAGGGTTAGGGTTAGCGTTAGGTTAGGTTCAAAGTTAGGGTTAGGTTTAGGGTTAGGTTTAGAGTTAGGGGTTAGTGTTAGACTTCGGATTAGGGTTACCTTAGGGTTAGGATTAGTGCTAGAGTTAATGTTTAGGGTTAGGGTTATGGTTAGTGTTAGGGTTAGGTTAGAAGTAGGGTAAGGTATAGGGTTAGGGTTAGGGTTAGGGTTAGGGTTATGTTTAGGGTTCGGGTTAGGGTTAGTGTTAGAGTAGGTTTAGGTTTGCGTTAGGGTTAGGGTAAGGGTTAGGGTTAGGTTTAGGGTTAGGGTTAGGGTTAGGTTTAGGGTTAGGTTTGCGTTAGGGTTCAGGTTTGGGTTAGGGTTATGGTTAGGGTTAGGATTTAGGGTTAAGTTTTCGTTAGGTTTAGGGTTAGGGTTAGGGTTAGGTTTGCGTCAGCGTTAGGGTTAGGGATAGGGTTAGGGTTAGGTTTTCGTTAGGGTTAGGGTTAAGGTTAGGTTTAAGGTTAGGGTTAGGGTTTGGGTTACGGTTAGTTTTCCGTTAGGGTTAGGTTTAGGATTAGGGTTATGGTTAGGGTTAGGGTTTAGTGTTAGGGTTAGAGTTAATGTTAGGGTTAGGGTTAGGTTTGCGTTAGGGTAGGGTTAAGGTTACTTTTAAGTTTAGGGTTAGCTTTAGGATTAGGGTTAGGTTTAGGGTTAGGGTTGGGGTTAGGTTTGCGTTAGATTTAGGGTTATGGTTAGGTTTAGGGTTAGGTGTTAGTGTAAGAGATAGGCTTAGGTTAGGGTTAGAGTTAGGTTTAGGGTTAGGTTAGGGTAGAGTTAGGGTTAGGGTATAGGCTTAGGGTTAGGTTTAGGGTTAGGTTTATGGTTAGGTTTGCGTTAGGGTAGGGTTAGGGTTAGGGTTCCATTTAGAGTTAGTTTTAGGGTTAGGTTTGCGTTAGGGTTAGGGTTAGGGTTAGGGTTAGGTTTGCATTCGGGTTAGGGTTAGGGTTAGGTTTAGGGTTAGGGTTAGGTTTCGCTTTGCGTTAGGGTTAGGGTTAGGGTTATGGTTAGGTTTGCATTAGGGTTAGGGTTAGGGTTAGGGTTAGGGATTAGTGTTAGTGGTAGTGTTAGGATTAGGGTTATGGTTAGAGTTAGGGTTAGGTTTAGGTTTAGGTTACGGTCAATGTTAGCGTTAGGTTTAGGGTTAGTTTTAGGGTTAGGGTTAGTGTTAGGCTTAGGATTAGGGTTAGCTTAGGGTTAGGGTTAGGGTTAGGGTAAGGTTTGCATTAGGATTAGGGTTAGTTTTAGGGTTAGGTTTGTGTTAGGGTTAGGGTTTGGGTTAGGTTTACGGTTATGTTTAGGGTTAGAGTTAGGTTTGCGTTAGGGTTAGGGTTAGGGTTAAGTTTGCGTTAGGGTTAGAGTTAGGGTCAGGGATAGGTTTATGGTTAGGTTTGCCTTAGCGTTAGGGTTAGGGTTAAGTTAGGGTTAGGATTTAGGGTTAGGTTTGCGTTAGGTTTACGGTTAGGGCTAGGGTTAGGATTAGGTTTGAGTTAGGATTAGGGTTAGTGTTAGGGTTAGGTTTTCGTTAGGGTTAGGGTTAAGGTTAGGTTTAAGGTTAGCGTTAAAGTTAGGGTTACGGTTAGGTTTGCGTTAGCGTTAGGGTTAGGGTTAGGGTTAGGTTTAGGGTTAGGGTTAGGTTTTCGTTAGGGTTAGGATAGGGTTAGAGTTAGGGTTAGGGTTAGGTTTGCGTTAGGGTTAGGGTTTGGGTTAGGTTTAGGGTTAGGGTTTTGGTTAGGGTTAGGTTTTGTTAGGGTTAAGGTTAGGGTTAGGGTTAGGTTTGCGTTAGGGTTAGGATTAGGGTTAGGGTTTGGTTTAGGAATTAGGGTTAGATTTGCGTTAGTTTTAGGATTAGGGTTAGGGTTAGGGTTAGGTGTGCGTTAGGGTTAGGGTTAGGGTTAGCGTTAGGGTTAGGTTTTCGTTAGGGTTAAGGTTAGGTTTAAGGTTAGGGATAAGGTTAAGGTTAATGTTAGGTTTGCATTACGGTTAGGGTTAGGGTTAGGGTTAGGGTTTAGGGTTCTGGTTAGAGTTAGAGTTAGGTTTAGGGTTAGGTTTGCGATAGGGTTAGGGTTAAGGTTAGTTTTAAGTTTAGGGTTAGCTTTAGGGTTAGGGTAAAGGTTAGGTTTTAGTTAAGGTTTGGGTTAGGGTTAAGGTTGGGTTAGGGTTAGGGTTAAGGTTAGGGTTAGGCTTGCGTTAGGGTTTGGGTTACGGTTAGGGTTAGGGTAAGGGTTAGGGCTAGGGCTAGGGTTAGGGTTAGTGTTAGGGTTAGGGTTAGGGTTAGGGTTAGGTTTGCGTTAGGGTTAGGGTTAAGGTTAGTTTTAAGTTTAGGGTTAGGGTTAGGGTTAGGGTTAGGGTTAGGGTTAGGGTTAGGTTTGCGTTAGGGTAGGGTTAAGGTTACTTTTAAGTTTAGGGTTAGCTTCAGGATTAGGGTTAGGTTTAGGGTTACGGTTAGGGTTAGGGTTAGGTTTGCGTTAGATTTAGGGTTATGGTTAGGTTTAGGGTTAGGTGTTAGTGTAAGAATTGGGCTTTGGTTAGGGTTAGAGTTAGGTTTAGGGTTAGGTTAGGGTTGAGTTAGGGTTAGGGTA
>NC_142515.1:68660000-68662500 GCF_057876585.1 Rhinolophus sinicus | reverse complement strand
TAGGGTTAGGTTTGCGTTAAGGTTAGGGTTTGGGTTAGTTTAGGGTTAGAGTTAGGGTTAGCGTTAGGTTTGCGTTAGGGTTAAGGTTAGGGTTAGGGTTAGGGTTAGGTTTGCGTTAGGGTTTGGGTTAGGGTTAGGCTTAGGGTTAGGTTTAGGGTTAGGGTTAGGTTTGCGTTAGGGTTAGGGTTAAGGTTAGGGTTAGGGTTAGGTTTGCGTTAAGGTTAGGGTTTGGGTTAGGTTTAGGGTTAGAGTTAGGGTTAGGGTTAGTTTTGCGTTAGGGTTAGGGTTAGGGTTACGGTTAGGTTTAGGTTTGCGTTAGGGTTAGGGTTAGGGTTAGGGTAAGGTTTAGGGTTAGGGTTAGGTTTAGAGTTAGGGTTAGGTTAGGGTTAGTGTTAGGGTTAGGGTTAGTGTTAGGTTAGGGTTAGGTTTAGGGTTAGGGTTAGGGTTTAGGTTACGGTTAGGTTTAGGTTAGACTTATGCTTAGGTTTAGGGTTATGGTTTACGGTTAAGGTTAGGTTTAGGGTTACGGTTAGGTTTTGGGTTAGGTTAAGGTTTGGGTTAGGCTTAGGGTTAGGGTTAGGGTTAGGGTTAGGGTTAGGTTTAGGTTTAGGTTTGTGTTAGGGTTAGGGTTAGGGTTAGGGCTAGGTTTAGGTATGCGTTAGGGTAAGGGTTAGTGTTAGGGTTAGGTTTAGGGTTGCGTTAGGGTTAGGGTTAGGGTTAGGGTTAGGGTTAGGTTTGCGTTAGGGTTATGGTTAGGGTTAGGTTTAGGGTTAGGGTTAGGGTTAGGTTTGCGTTAGGGTAGGGTTAAGGTTAGGGTTAGGGTTACGTTTGCGTTAGTGTTAGGGTTAGGGTTAGGGTTAGGTTTAGGGTAGGTTTAGGGTTAGGGTTAGGGTTAGGTTTGCGTTAGGGTTATGGTTAGGGTTAGGGTTAGGGTTAGCGTTAGGATTTCATTAGGTTTAGAGTTAGGGTTAAGATTAGGGTTAGGTTTGCGTTAGGGTTATGGTTACGTTTAGGGTTAGGGTTAGGGTTAGGGTTCGGGTTTAGGGTTATGGTTAGGGTTAGGATTAGGGTTAGGGTTAGAGGTAGGGAAAGGGTTAGGGTTAGCGTTAGGTTAGGGTCAAAGTTAAGGTTAGGTTTAGGGTTATGTTTAGGGTTAGGGGTTAGGGTTAGACTTCGGATTAGGGTTACCTTAGGGTTAAGATTAGGGCTAGAGTTAATGTTTAGGGTTAGGGTTATGTTTAGTGTTAGGGTTAGGGTTAGGGTTAGGATTAGGTATAGTGGTAGGTTTAGGGTTAGCTTTAGGGTTATGATTAGGTTAGTGTTAGGGTTAGGTTTCATGTTAGGATTAGTGTTAGGCTATGGTTAGGTTAGCGTTAGGGTTAGGGTTAGGTTTATGGTTAGTGTTAGGGTTAGGTTAGAATTAGGATTAGGTATAGGGTAAGGTTTATGGTTAGTATTTAGTGTTAGGTTTGCGTTAGTTTTAAGGTTAGGGTTAGAGTTATGTTTCCGTTAGGGTTAAGGTTAGGGTTAGGGTTAGGGTTAGGTTTGCGTTAGGTTTAGGGTTAAGGTTAGTTTTAATGTTAGGGTTAGGTTTACGTTTAGGGTTAGGGTTAGGTTTGCGTTAGGGTTTGGGTTAGGGTTAGGGTTAGGGTTAGGGTTAGGGTTAGGTTTAGGGTTAGGTTTAGGTTTGCGTTAGGGATATGGTTATGCTTAGGGTTAGGGTTAGCATTAGGATTGCATTATATTTACAGTTAGGATTAAGATTAGGGTTAGGTTTGCGTTAGGGTTATGGTTAGGTTTAGGGTTAGGGTTAGGGTTAGGGTTAGGGTTTAGAGTTAGGGTTAGGGTTAGGATTAGGTTTAGGGTTAGAGGTAGGGTTAGGGTTAGGGTTAGCGTTAGGTTAGGTTCAAAGTTAGGGTTAGGTTTAGGGTTAGGTTTAGAGTTAGGGGTTAGTGTTAGACTTCGGATTAGGGTTACCTTAGGGTTAGGATTAGTGCTAGAGTTAATGTTTAGGGTTAGGGTTATGGTTAGTGTTAGGGTTAGGTTAGAAGTAGGGTAAGGTATAGGGTTAGGGTTAGGGTTAGGGTTAGGGTTATGTTTAGGTTTCGGGTTAGGGTTAGTGTTAGAGTAGGTTTAGGTTTGCGTTAGGGTTAGGGTAAGGGTTAGGGTTAGGTTTAGGGTTAGGGTTAGGGTTAGGTTTAGGGTTAGGTTTGCGTTAGGGTTCAGGTTTGGGTTAGGGTTATGGTTAGGGTTAGGATTTAGGGTTAAGTTTTCGTTAGGTTTAGGGTTAGGGTTAGGGTTAGGTTTGCGTCAGCGTTAGGGTTAGGGATAGGGTTAGGGTTAGGTTTTCGTTAGGGTTAGGGTTAAGGTTAGGTTTAAGGTTAGGGTTAGGGTTTGGGTTACGGTTAGTTTTGCGATAGTGTTAGGGTTAGGGTTAGAGTTATGGTTAGGGTTAGGGTTTAGGGTTAGGGTTAGAGTTAGAGTTAGTGTTAGGGTTAGG
>NC_142515.1:68647500-68650000 GCF_057876585.1 Rhinolophus sinicus | reverse complement strand
GGGTTAGGTTTAGGGTTAGAGTTAGGGTTAGGGTTATTTTTGCGTTAGGGTTAGGGTTAGGGTTAGGGTTAGGTTTAGGTTTGCGTTAGGGTTAGGGTTAGGGTTAGGGTTAGGTTTAGGGTTAGGTTAGCGTTAGGGTTAGGGTTAGGGTTAGTGTTAGGGTTAGGGTTAGGTTTGCGTTAGGCTTAGGGTTAGGGTAAGTTTTAGGGTTAGGGTTAGGTTTAGAGTTAGGCTTAGGTTAGGGTTAGTGTTAGGGTTAGGGTTAGTGTTAGGCTAGGGTTAGGTTTAGTATTAGGGTTAGGGTTTAGGTTACGGTTAGGTTTAGGTTAGCCTATGCTTAGGGTTAGGGTTAGGGTTTAGGGTTAAGGTTAGGTTTAGGGTTACGGTTAGGTTTTGGGTTAGGTTTAGGTTAGGGTTAGGGTTAGGGTTAGGGTTAGGGTTAGGTTTAGGTTTGCGTTAGGGTTAGGGTTAGGGTTAGGGCTAGGTTTAGGTATGCGTTAGGGTAAGGGTTAGTGTTACGGTTAGGGTTAGGGTTGCGTTAGGGTTAGGGTTAGGGTTAGGGTTAGGTTTAGGTTTGCGTTAGGGTAGGGTTAGGGTTAGGGTTAGGGTTACGTTTGCGTTAGTGTTAGGGTAAGGGTTAGGGTTAGGTTTAGGGTTAGGTTTAGGGTTAGGGTTAGGGTTAGCGTTAGGATTGCATTAGGGTTAGAGTTAGGGTTAGGATTAGGGTTAGGGTTAGCGTTAGGTTAGGGTCAAAGTTAGGGTTAGGTTTAGGGTTAGGTGTAGGGTTAGTGGTTAGGGTTAGACTTCGGATTACGGTTACCTTAGGGTTAGGATGAGGGCTAGAGTTAATGTTTAGGGTTAGGGTTATGGTTAGTGTTAGGATTAGGGTTATGGGTCGGGGTAGGTTAAGGGTAAGGTTTAGGGTTAGGGTAAGGGTTAGGGTTAGGGATAGTGGTAGGTTTAGGGTTAGATTTAGGGTTATGGTTAGAGTATGGTTAGGGTTAGGTTTCATGTTAGGATTAGGGTTAGGCTATGGTTAGGTTAGCGTTAGGGTTAGGGTTAGGGTTATGTTTAGTTTTAGGGTTAGGTTAGAATTAGGGTTAGGTATAGGGTTAGGTTTATGGTTAGGATTTAGTGTTAAGTTTGCGTTAGTTTTAAGGTTAGTGTTAGGTTTAGGTTAGGGTTAGGGTTAGGTTTGCGTTAGGGTTTGGGTTAGGGTTAGGGTTAGGGTTAGGTTTATGGTTAGGGTTAGGTTTGCGTTAGGGTTAGGGTTAGGGTTAGGTTTGCGTTAAGGTTAGGGTTTGGGTTAGGTTTAGGGTTAGAGTTAGGGTTAGCGTTAGGTGTGCGTTAGGGTTAAGGATAGGGTTAAGGTTAGGGTTAGGTTTGCGTTAGGGTTTGGGTTAGGGTTAGGCTTAGGTTTAGGTTTAGGGTTAGGGTTAGGTTTGCGTTAGGGTTAGGGTTACGGTTAGGGTTAGGTTTGCGTTAAGGTTAGGGTTTGGGTTAGGTTTAGGGTTAGAGTTAGGGTTAGGGTTAGTTTTGCGTTAGGTTTAGGGTTAGGGTTACGGTTAGGTTTAGGTTTGCATTAGGGTTAGGGTTAGGGTTAGGGTAAGGTTTAGGGTTAGGGTTAGGTTTAGAGTTAGGCTTAGGTTAGGGTTAGTGTGAGGGTTAGGGTTAGTGTTAGGTTAGGGTTAGGTTTAGGGTTAGGGTTAGGGTTTAGGTTACGGTTAGGTTTAGGTTAGACTTATGCTTAGGTTTAGGGTTATGGTTTACGGTTAAGGTTAGGTTTAGGGTTACGGTTAGGTTTTGGGTTAGGTTAAGGTTTGGGTTAGGGTTAGGGTTAGGGTTAGGGTTAGGGTTAGGTTTAGGTTTAGGTTTGTGTTAGGGTTAGGGTTAGGGTTAGGGCTAGGTTTAGGTATGCGTTAGGGTAAGGGTTAGTGTTAGGGTTAGATTTAGGGTTGCGTTAGGGTTAGGGTTAGGGTTAGGGTTAGGGTTAGGTTTGCGTTAGGGTTATGGTTAGGGTTAGGTTTAGGGTTAGGGTTAGGGTTAGGGTTATGTTTGCGTTAGGGTAGGGTTAAGGTTAGGGTTAGGGTTACGTTTGCGTTAGTGTTAGGGTTAGGGTTAGGGTTAGGTTTAGGGTTAGGTTTAGGGTTAGGGTTAGGGTTAGGTTTGCGTTAGGGTTATGGTTAGGGTTAGGGTTAGGGTTAGCGTTAGGATTGCATTAGGTTTAGAGTTAGGGTTAAGATTAGGGTTAGGTTTGCGTTAGGGTTATGGTTAGGTTTAGGGTTAGGGTTAGGGTTAGGGTTCGGGTTTAGGGTTAGGGTTAGGGTTAGGATTAGGGTTAGGGTTAGAGGTAGTGAAAGGGTTAGGGTTAACGTTAGGTTAGGGTCAAAGTTAGGGTTAGGTTTAGGGTTATGTTTAGGGTTAGGGGTTAGGGTTAGACTTCGGATTAGGGTTACCTTAGGGTTAAGATTAGGGGTAGAGTTAATGTTTAGGGTTAGGG
>NC_142515.1:68632500-68635000 GCF_057876585.1 Rhinolophus sinicus | reverse complement strand
TGCGTTAGGGTTAGAGTTAGGTTTTCGTTAGTTTTAGGGTGAAGGTTTGGTTTAAGTTTAGGGTTAGGGTTAGTGTTACGTTTATGTTTGCATAAGGGTTTGTGTTATGGTTAGGATTAGGGTTAGGGCTAGGGTTTAAGGTAAGTGTTAGATTTAGAGTTAGGGTTAGGGTTAGGTTTGCGTTAGGGTTAGAGTTAAGGTTAGTTTTAAGGTTAGGGTTAGCTTTAGGGTTAGGGTTAGGGTTAGGTTTGCGTTAGGGGTAGGGTTAGGGTTAGGGTTAGGGTTACGTTTAGGGTTGGGGTTAGGGTTAGGTTTGCATTAGGGTTAGGGTTTGGATTAGGGTTAGGGTTAGGGTTAGGGCTCGGGTTTAGGATTAGGGTTAGGGTTAGGTTTAGGGTTAGGCTTGCGTTAGGATTAGGGTTACGTTTAGGGTTAGGGTTAGGTATAGGGCTAGGGTTTAGGGTTAAGGTTAGGGTTACGGTTAGGGTTAGCGTTAGGGTTTTATGGTTAGCGATAAGTTTCGGGTTAGGTGTTCGTTAAGTTAAGGGTTAGGGTTAGGGTTAGGTTTAGGGTTAGGGTTAGGGTTAGTGTTAGGTTAAGTTTGCGTTAGGGTTAGGGTTAGGGTTAGCGTTACGGTTAGGTTTGCGTTAGGGTTAGGGTTAGGGATAGGGTTAGGGTTAGATATGCGTTAGGGTTAGGGTTAGGGTTAGGTTTACGGTAAGGATAAGGTTTAGGGTTAGGGTTAGGGTTAGGGTCATGGTCACGGTAGGGTCAGGGTTAGGTTTAGGGTTAGGTTTAGGTTTAGGGTTAGGGTAAGAGTTAGGATTAGTTTAGGGTTAGGGTTAGGGTTAGTGTTCGATTAGGGTTAGGTTTACGGTTTAGGGTTAGGGTTATGGTTAGTGTTAGGTGAGGGAAGGGTTAGGGTTAGGGTTTATGTTTATGGTTAGGGTTAGGGTTAGGGTTAGCTTTAGGTGTAGGGTAGGGTTAGTATTAGGGTTAGGTTAGGGTAAGGGTTAAGATTAGGTTTCGGGTAGGTTTAGGGTTAGGGTTAGTGTTAGGGTTAGCGTTAGGGTTAGAGTTTGGTTTAGGTTTAGGCTTATGTATGCGTTATGGTTAGGGTTAGGGTTAGGGATAGGTTTGCGTTAGGGTTAGGGTTAGGGTTAGGGTTAGGGTTAGGGTTAGGGTGAGGGTTAGGGTTAGGGTTAGGGTTAGGTTTACGTTAGGGTTAGGGTTAGGGTTAGGTTTGCGTTAGGGTTAGGGTTAGGGTTAGGGTTAGGGTTACGTTTACGTTAGGGTTAGGGTTAGGTTTAGGGTTAGGTTCGCGTTAGGGTTAGGGTTATGGTTAGAATTTAGGGTTAGGTTTGCGTTAGGTAGGTTTAGGGTTAGGGTTACGGTTAGGTTTGCGTTAGGGTTAGGGTTAGGGTTAGATTTAGCTTTAGGGTTATTGTTAAGTTTGCGTTAGGGTTAGGGTTAGGGTTAGGTTTAGGGTTAGGGTTAGGGTAAGAGTTAGGCTTTAGTTAGGGTTAGGTTTAGGGTTAGTGTTTGGTAAGGGTTAGGGTTAGGGTTAGGGTTTACGATTAGGGTTAGGGTTAGGGTTACGTATGCATTATGGTTAGGGTTAGGATTAGGGTTAGGGTTAGGGTTAGGGTTAGGTTTGCGTTAGAGTTAGGGTTAGGGTTAGGTTTATGTTTAGGGTTTGGGTTAGGGTTAAGTTTAGGGTTAGGTTTGCGTTAGGGTTAGGGTTAGGGTTAGGGTTAGGTATAGGGTTAGGTTCGCGTTAGGGTTAGGGTTAGGGTTAGAATTTAGGGCTAGGTTTGCGTTAGGTTTAGGGTTAGGGTTAGGGTTAGGGTTAGGTTTGCGTTAGGGTTAGGGTTAGGGTTAGGTTTAGGTTTAGGTTTTCGTTAGGTTAGGGTTAAGTTTAGGTTTAAGGTTAGGGTTACGGTTAGGTTTAGCGTTAGGGTTATGGTTAGGTTTGCGTTAGGGTTAGGGTTAGGGTTAGGTTTAGGGTTAGGTTTAGGGTAAGAGTTAGGCTTAAGTTACGGTTAGGTTTAGGTTTAGTGTTTGGTAAGGGTTAGGGTTAGGGTTAGGGTTTACGATTAGGGTTAGGGTTAGGGTTAGGTATGCATTATGGTTAGGGTTAGGGTTAGGGTTAGGGTTAGGGTTAGGGTTAGGTTTGCGTTAGAGTTAGGGTTAGGGTTAGGGTTATGTTTAGGGTTAGGGTTAGGTATAGGTTTAGGTTCGCGTTAGGGTTAGGTATAGGTTTAGGTTCGCGTTAGGGTTAGGGTTAGGGTTAGAATTTAGGGTTAGGTTTGCGTTAGGTTTAGGGTTAGGGTTATGGTTAGGTTTAGGTTTGCGTTAGGGTTAGGGTTAGGGTTAGGTTTAGGTTTAGGTTTTCGTTAGGGTTAGGGTTAAGTTAAGGTTTAAGGTTATGGTTAGGGTTAGGGTTACGGTTAGGTTTGCGTTAGGGTTAGGGTTACGGTTAGGGTTAGGGTTAGGGTTA
>NC_142515.1:68620000-68625000 GCF_057876585.1 Rhinolophus sinicus | reverse complement strand
TTGTGTTAGGTTTAGGGTTAGGGTTAGGGTTAGGGTTAGGGTTAGGGTTAAGGTTAGGTTTGCGTTAGGGTTAAGGTTAGGTTAGGGTTAGGTATGCGTTAGGGTTAGGGTTACTGTTAGGGTTAGGATTTAGGGTTAGGTTTGCGTTAGGTTTAGAGTTAGGTATAGGGTTATGGTTAGGTTTGTGTTAGGGTTAGGGTTAGTGTTACGGTTAGGTTTAGGTTTAGGTTTGCGTTAGGGTTAGGGTAAGGGTTAGGGTTAGGTTAGCGTTAGGGTTAGGGTTAGGGTTAGGGTTAGGGTTAGGGTTAGGGTTAGGGTTAGGGTTAGGGTTAGGGTTAGGTTTAGGTTTTCGTTAGGGTTAGAGTGAAGTTTAGGTTTAAGGTTAGGGTTAGGGTTAGGGTTACGGTTAGGTTTGCATTAGGGTTAGGATTAGGGTTAGGGTTAGGTTTAGGGTTTAGGGTTATGGTTAGAGTGAGAGTTAGGGTTAGGGTTAGGTTTGCGTTAGGGTTAGGGTTAGTGTTAGGGTTGGGTTAGGGTTAGGGTTTTGTTAAGGATTAGTTTGCGTTAGGGTTAGGATTAAGGTTAGTTTTAAAGTTAGGGTTAGGTTTAGGGTTAGGGTTAGGGTTAGGTTTCCGTTAGGTTTAGGGTTACGGTTAGGGTTAGGGTTAGCGTTAGGTTGCATTAGGGTTAGGGTTAAGGGTAGGGTTAGGATTAGGGTTAGGGTTACGTTTAAGTTAGTGTTAGGGTTAGGGTTAGGTTTATGGATAGGGTTAGGTTTACGGATAGGCTTGTGTTAGGGTTATGGTTAGGGTTAGGGTTAGGGTTCAAGTTAGGTTTGCGTTAGGTTTAGTGTTAGGGTTAGGGTTAGGTATGCGTTAGGGTTAGGGTTAGTGTTAGGGTTAGGGTAAGATTTGCATTAGGGTTAGGGTTAGGTTTAGGGTTAGCGTTAGCGTTAGGGTTAGGGTTTGTGTTATGGTTAGGGTTAGGGTTAGGGTTAGGGTTAGGTTTGCGTTAGGGTTAGGGTTACGGTTAGGGTTAGGTTTAGGGTTAGGTTTGCGTTTGGGTTATGGTTAGGGTTAGGGTTAGGGTTAGGATTTAGGTTTAGGTTTACGGTTAGGTTTGCGTTAGAGTTAGTGTTAGGGTTAGGGTTTAGGGTTAGGGTTAGAGTGCGAGTAAGGGTTAGCGTTAGGTTTGCGTTAGGGTTAGGGTTAAGGTTAGTTTTAAGGTTAGGGTTAGGGTTAGGGTTAGGGTTAGGGTTAGGTTTACGGTTAGGTTTGCGTTAGAGTTAGGGTTAGGGTCAGGGTTAGGGTTAGGATTTAGGGTTAGGTTTGCGTTAAAGTTAGGGTTAGGGTTATGGTTAGGTTTGCGTAGGGTTAGGGTTATGGTCAGGGTTAGGGTAAGGGTTAGGTTTATGGATAGGGTTAGGTTTAGGGATAGGCTTGTTTTAGGGTTAGGGTTAGGGTTAGGGTTAGGTTTGCGTTAGGGTTAGGGTTAGGGTTACGGTTAGGGTTAGGTTTAGGGTTAGGTTTGCGTTAAAGTTAGGGTTAGGGCTATGGTTAGGTTTGCGTAGGGTTAGGGTTATGGTCAGGGTTAGGGTAAGGGTTAGGTTTATGGATAGTGTTAGGTTTAGGGATAGGCTTGTGTTAGGGTTAGGGTTAGGGTTAGGGTTAAGTTAGGGTTAGGGTTACTGTTAGGTTTATGGATAGGGTTAGGTTTAGGGATAGGCTTGTGTTAGGGTTAGGGTTAGGGATAGGGTTAGGGTTCAAGTTAGGGTTGCGTTAGGGTTAGGGTTAGGGTTAGGGTTAGGTATGCGTTAGGGTTACGGTTAGTGTTAGGGTTAGGGTAAGATTTGCGTTAGGGTTAAGGTTAGGGTTAGGGTTAGGGTTAGGTTTAGGGTTAGGGTTAGGGTTAGGGTTAGGGTTAGTGTTAGGGTTAAGTTAGCGTTATGATTATGGTTATGGTTAGGTTTAGGGATAGGTTAAGGGTTAGGTTTGCGTTAGGGTTAGGGTTAGTGTTAGGGTTAGGGTTAGGGTTAGGTTTGCGTTAGTGTTAGGGTTAGGGTTAGGTTCAGGGTTAGGTTTGCGTTATGGTTAGGGTTAGGGTTAGGGTTAGGGTTTAGGGTTAGGGTTAGGGTTAGGATTAGGTTTAGGGTTAGAGGTAGGGTTAGGGTTAGAATTAGGTTAGGGTCAAAGTTAGGGTTAGTTTTAGGGTTAGGTTTAGGGTTAGGGTTAGGGTTAGACTTAGGATTAGGGTTACATTAGGGTTATGGATAGTGTTAGAGTTAATGTTTAAGTTTAGGGTCATGGTTAGTGTTAGGGTTAGAGTTATGGGTAGGGGTTCATTTAGGGTTAGGTTTAGGGTTAGGGTTAGGGTTAGGTTAAGGGTTAGGGGTAGGTTTAGGGTTAGCGTTAGGGTTATGGTTACGTTAGGGTTAGGGTTAGGTTTCGTGATAGGGTTAGGTTTAGACTTTGGTTAGGTTAGCGTTAGGGTTAGGGTTAGGGTTAGGTTTCGGTTAGCATTAGTTTTAGGATTAGGGTTAGGGTTATTTTTCCATTAGGGTTAGGGTTAGGGTTAGGTTTAGGTTTAGGTTTGCGTTAGGGTTAGGGTTAGGGTTAGCGATAGGGCTAGGGTTTAGGGTTAGGATTAGGGTTAGGGTTAGGGTTATGTTTAGGTTATGGTTAGGGTTTGGGTTAGATTGGCGTTTAGTTTAGGGTTATGTTTAGGTTTAGGGTTAGGGTTAGGTTTGCATTAAGGTTAGGGTTAGGATTAGGTTTAGGGTTAGGGTTAGGGTTAGGGTTAGGTTTGCGTTAGGGTTAGGGTTAGGGTTAGGGTTAGGTTTAGGTTTAGGTTTGCGTTAGGGTTAGGGTTTGCGTTAGGGTTAGGGTTAGGGTTTAGGGTTAGGGTTAGGGTTAGGGTTAGGGTTAGGGTTAAGTTAGGGTTAGGGTTACGGTTAGGTTGACGGATAGGGTTAGGTTTAGGGATAGTCTTGTGTTAGGGTTAGGGTTAGGGTTAATGTTAAGGTTCAGGTTAGGTTTGCGTTAGGGTTAGGGTTAGGATTAGGGTTAGGTATGCGTTAGGGTTAGGGTTAGTGTTAGAGTTAGAGATATGGGTAGGGGTAGGTTTAGGGTTAGGTTTAGGGTTAGGGTTTGGGTTAGGTTAAGGTGTAGGGGTAGGTTTAGGGTTAGCGTTAGGGTTATGGTTACGTTAGGGTTAGGGTTAGGTTTCGGGATCGGGTTAGGTTTAGACTTTGGTTAGGTTAGAGTTAGGCTTAGGGTTAGGGTTAGGTTTCGGTTAGCATTAGTTTTAGGATTAGAGTTAGGGTTATTTTTCCATTAGGGTTAGGGTTAGGGTTAGGGTTAGGATTAGCGATAGGGCTAGGGTTTAGGGTTAGGGTTAGGGTTAGAGTTATGTTTAGGTTAGGGTTAGGGTTAGGGTTAGATTGGCGTTAGGTTTAGGGTTCGGTTTTGGGTTAGGTTTAGGGTTAGGTTTGCGTTAGGGTTAGGGTAGGATTAGGTTTAGGGTTAGGGTTAGGGTTAGGGTTAGGTTTGCGTTAGGGTTAGGGTTAGGGTTAGGGTTAGGTTTAGGTTTGCGTTACGGTTAGGGTTAGGGTTAGGATTTAGGGTTAGGGTTACGGTTAGGTTTGTGTTACGGTTAGGGTTAGGGTTAGGGTTAGGGTTAGGGTTAGGTTTTAGGGTTATGGTTAGGGTTAGGGTTAGGGTTAAGTTAGGGTTAGGGTTACGGTTAGGTTTATGGATAGGGTTTGGTTTAGGGATAGGCTTGTGTTAGTGTTAGGGTTAGGGTTAGGGTTCAGGTTAGGTTTGCGTTAGGGTTAGGGTTAGGGTTAGGGTTAGGTATGCGTTAGGGTTAAGGTTAGGTTTAGGGTTAGGGTTAGGGTTAGGGTTAGGGTTAGGGTTAGGGTTAGTGTTAGGGTTAAGTTAGCGTTAGGGTTATGGTTATGGTTAGGTTTAGGGATAGGTTAAGGGTTAGGTTTGCGTTAGGGTTAGGGTTAGTGTTAGGGTTAGGGTTAGGGTTAGGTTTGCGTTAGTGTTAGGGTTAGGGTTAGGTTGAGGTTTGCTTTAGGGTTAGGGTTAGGGTTAGGGTTAGGGTTGGGTTAGGGTTAGGGTTAATGTTAGGGTTAGGTTTGCTTTAGGGTTAGTGTTACGGTTATGGTTATTGTTAAGGTTAGGTCTAGGGTTAGTGTTAGGGTTAGTGTTAGCGTTAGGTTTGCGTTAGGGTTAGGGTTAGTGTTAGGGTTAGGGTTAGGGTTAGGGTTAGGTTTGCTTTAGGGTTAGGGTTAGGGTTAGGGTTAGGGTTGGATTAGGGTTAGGGTTAATGTTAGGGTTAGGTTTGCTTTAGGGTAGGGTTACGGTTATGGTTATGGTTAGGGTTAGGTCTAAGGTTAGTGTTAGGGTTAGGGTTAGCGTTAGGTTTGCGTTAGGGTTAGGGTTAAGGTTAGTTTTAAGTTTAGGGTTAGATTTAGGGTTAGGTTTATGGTTAGGTTTGCGTTAGGGTTAGGGTTACGGTTATCGTTAGGGTTAGGGATAGGGCTAGGGTTTAGGGTTAGGGTTAGGGTTAGCGTTAGGATTTTATGGTTAGCGTTATGTTTAGGGTTAGATTTGCGTTAACGTTAGGGTTAGGGTTAGCGTTATGTTGGGTTAGGGTTAGGGTTAGGGTTAGGGTTAGGGTTAGGGTTAAGTTAGGGTTAGGGTTACGGTTAGGTTTATGGATAGGGTTAGGTTTAGGGATAGGCTTGTGTTAGGGTTAGGGTTAGGGATAGGGTTAGGGTTAAGGTTAGGGTTAGGGTTAGGGTTAGGGTTAAGGTTAGGGTTAGGGTTAGGGTTAGTGTTAGGTTTAGGGTTAAGTTAGCGTTAGAGTTATGGTTATGGTTAGGTTTAGGGATAGGTTAAGGGTTAGGTTTGCGTTAGGGTTAGGGTTAGTGTTAGGGTTAGGGTTAGGGTTAGGTTTGCGTTAGTGTTAGGGGTAGTGTTAGGTTGAGGGTT
>NC_142515.1:68610000-68615000 GCF_057876585.1 Rhinolophus sinicus | reverse complement strand
GTTAGGTTTAGGGTTAGTGTTAGGGTTAGGGTCAGTTTTGCGTTAGGGTTAAGGTTAGGGTTAGGATTAGGGTTAGGGTTAGGGTTAGGGTTAGGGTTAGTGTTAGGGTTAAGTTAGCGTTAGGGTTATGGTTATGGTTAGGTTTAGGGATAGGTTAAGTGTTAGGTTTGCGTTAGGGTTAGGGTTAGTGTTAGGGTTAGGGTTAGGGTTAGGTTTGCGTTAGTGTTAGGGTTAGGGTTAGGTTCAGGGTTAGGTTTGCGTTATGGTTAGGGTTAGGGTTAGGGTTAGGGTTTAGGGTTAGGGTTAGGGTTAGGATTAGGTTTAGGGTTAGAGGTAGGGTTAGGGTTAGAATTAGGTTAGGGTCAAAGTTAGGGTTAGTTTTAGGGTTAGGTTTAGGGTTAGGGTTAGGGTTAGACTTAGGATTAGGGTTACATTAGGGTTATGGATAGTGTTAGAGTTAATGTTTAAGTTTAGGGTCATGGTTAGTGTTAGGGTTAGAGTTATGGGTAGGGGTTGATTTAGGGTTAGGTTTAGGGTTAGGGTTAGGGTTAGGTTAAGGGTTAGGGGTAGGTTTAGGGTTAGCGTTAGGGTTATGGTTACGTTAGGGTTAGGTTTAGGTTTCGTGATAGGGTTAGGTTTAGACTTTGGTTAGGTTAGCGTTAGGGTTAGGGTTAGGGTTAGTTTTCGGTTAGCATTAGTTTTAGGATTAGGGTTAGGGTTATTTTTCCATTAGGGTTAGGGTTAGGGTTAGGTTTATGTTTAGGTTTGCGTTAGGGTTAGGGTTAGGGTTAGCGATAGGGCTAGGGTTTAGGGTTAGGATTAGGGTTAGGGTTAGGGTTATGTTTAGGTTATGGTTAGGGTTTGGGTTAGATTGGCGTTTGGTTTAGGGTTAGGTTTAGGGTTAGGGTTAGGGTTAGGTTTGCATTAAGGTTAGGGTTAGGATTAGGTTTAGGGTTAGGGTTAGGGTTAGGGTTAGGTTTGCGTTAGGGTTAGGGTTAGGGTTAGGGTTAGGTTTAGGTTTAGGTTTGCGTTAGGGTTAGGGTTTGCGTTAGGGTTAGGGTTAGGGTTTAGGGTTAGGGTTAGGGTTAGGGTTAGGGTTAGGGTTAAGTTAGGGTTAGGGTTACGGTTAGGTTGACGGATAGGGTTAGGTTTAGGGATAGTCTTGTGTTAGGGTTAGGGTTAGGGTTAATGTTAAGGTTCAGGTTAGGTTTGCGTTAGGGTTAGGGTTAGGGTTAGGGTTAGGTATGCGTTAGGGTTAGGGTTAGTGTTAGAGTTAGAGATATGGGTAGGGGTAGGTTTAGGGTTAGTTTTAGGGTTAGGGTTTGGGTTAGGTTAAGGTGTAGGGGTAGGTTTAGGGTTAGCGTTAGGGTTATGGTTACATTAGGGTTAGGTTTAGGTTTCGGGATCGGGTTAGGTTTAGACTTTGGTTAGGTTAGAGTTAGGGTTAGGGTTAGGGTTAGGTTTCGGTTAGCATTAGTTTTAGGATTAGGGTTAGGGTTATTTTTCCATTAGGGTTAGGGTTAGGGTTATGGTTAGGATTAGCGATAGGGCTAGGGTTTAGGGTTAGGGTTAGGGTTAGGGTTATGTTTAGGTTAGGGTTAGGGTTAGGGTTAGATTGGCGTTAGGTTTAGGGTTCGGTTTTGGGTTCGGTTTAGGGTTAGGTTTGCGTTAGGGTTAGGGTTAGGATTAGGTTTAGGGTTAGGGTTAGGGTTAGGGTTAGGTTTGCGTTAGGGTTAGGGTTAGGGTTAGGGTTAGGGTTAGGTTTAGGTTTAGGTTTGCGTTACGGTTAGGGTTAGGGTTAGGGTTAGGGTTAGGATTTAGGGTTAGGGTTACGGTTAGGTTTGTGTTACGGTTAGGGTTAGGGTTAGGGTTAGGGTTAGGGTTAGGTTTTAGGGTTAGGGTTAGGGTTAGGGTTAGGGTTAAGTTAGGGTTAGGGTTACGGTTAGGTTTATGGATAGGGTTTGGTTTAGGGATAGGCTTGTGTTAGTGTTAGGGTTAGGGTTAGGTTTCAGGTTAGGTTTGCGTTAGGGTTAGGGTTAGGGTTAGGGTTAGGTATGCGTTAGGGTTAAGGTTAGGGTTAGGGTTAGGGTTAGGGTTAGGGTTAGGGTTAGGGTTAGGGTTAGGGTTAGGGTTAGTGTTAGGGTTAAGTTAGCGTTAGGGTTATGGTTATGGTTAGGTTTAGGGATAGGTCAAGGGTTAGGTTTGCGTTAGGGTTAGGGTTAGTGTTAGGGTTAGGGTTAGGGTTAGGTTTGCGTTAGTGTTAGGGTTAGGGTTAGGTTTAGGTTTGCTTTAGGGTTAGGGTTAGGGTTAGGGTTAGGGTTGGGTTAGGGTTAGGGTTAATGTTAGGGTTAGGTTTGCTTTAGGGTTACTGTTACGGTTATGGTTATTGTTAAGGTTAGGTCTAGGGTTAGTGTTAGGGTTAGTGTTAGCGTTAGGTTTGCGTTAGGGTTAGGGTTAGTGTTAGGGTTAGGGTTAGGGTTAGGTTTGCTTTAGGGTTATGGTTAGGGTTAGGGTTAGGGTTGGATTAGGGTTAGGGTTAATGTTAGGGTTAGGTTTGCTTTAGGGTAGGGTTACGGTTATGGTTATGGTTAGGGTTAGGTCTAAGGTTAGTGTTAGGGTTAGGGTTAGCGTTAGGTTTGCGTTAGGGTTAGGGTTAAGGTTAGTTTTAAGTTTAGGGTTAGATTTAGGGTTAGGTTTATGGTTAGGTTTGCGTTAGGGTTAGGGTTACGGTTATCATTAGGGTTAGGGATAGGGCTAGGGTTTAGGGTTAGGGTTAGGGTTAGCGTTAGGTTTTTATGGTTAGCGTTATGTTTAGGGTTAGATTTGCGTTAACGTTAGGGTTAGGGTTAGCGTTATGTTGGGTTAGGGTTAGGGTTAGGGTTAGGGTTAGGGTTAGGGTTAGGGTTAAGTTAGGGTTAGGGTTACGGTTAGGTTTATGGATAGGGTTAGGTTTAGGGATAGGCTTGTGTTAGGGTTAGGGTTAGGGATAGGGTTAGGGTTAAGGTTAGGGTTAGGGTTAGGGTTAGGGTTAAGGTTAGGGTTAGGGTTAGGGTTAGTGTTAGGTTTAGGGTTAAGTTAGCGTTAGAGTTATGGTTATGGTTAGGTTTAGGGATAGGTTAAGGGTTAGGTTTGCGTTAGGGTTAGGGTTAGTGTTAGGGTTAGGGTTAGGGTTAGGTTTGCGTTAGTGTTAGGGTTAGTGTTAGGTTGAGGGTTAGGTTTGCGTTATGGTTAGGGTTAGGGTTAGGGTTAGGGTTTAGGGTTAGGGTTAGGGTTAGGATTAGGTTTAGGGTTAGAGGTAGGGTTAGGGTTAGAATTAGATTAGGGTCAAAGTTAGGGTTAGTTTTAGGGTTAGGTTTAGGGTTAGGGTTACGGTTAGACTTACGATTAGGGTTACATTAGGGTTATGGATAGTGTTAGAGTTAATGTTTAAGTTTAGGGTTATGGTTAGTGTTAGGTTATGTTTAGGGTTAGAGTTATGGGTAGGGGTAGGTTTAGGTTTAGGTTTAGGGTTAGGGTTAGGGTTAGGTTAAGGGGTAGGGGTAGGTTTAGGGTTAGCGTTAGGGTTATGGTTACGTTAGGGTTAGTGTTAGGTTTCGGGATAGGGTTAGGTTTAGACTTTGGTTAGGTTAGCGTTAGGGTTAGGGTTAGGGATAGGTTTCGGTTAGCATTAGTTTTAGGATTAGGGTTAGGGTTATTTTTCCATTAGGGTTAGGGTTAGGGTTAGGGTTAGGTTTAGGTTTAGGTTTGCGTTAGGGTTAGGGTTAGGGTTAGCGATAGGGCTAGGGTTTAGGGTTAGGATTAGGGTTAGGGTTAGGGTTATGTTTAGGTTAGGGTTAGGGTTAGGGTTAGATTGGCGTTTGGTTTAGGGTTAGGTTTAGGGTTCGGGTTAGGGTTAGGTTTGCGTTAAGGTTAGGGTTAGGATTAGGTTTAGGGTTAGGGTTAGGGTTAGGGATAGGGTTAGGTTTGCGTTAGGGTTAGGGTTAGGTTTCGGGATAGGGTTAGGTTTAGACTTTGGTTAGGTTAGCGTTAGGGTTAGGGTTAGGGTTAGGTTTCGGTTAGCATTAGTTTTAGGATTAGGGTTAGGGTTATTTTTCCATTAGGGTTAGGTTTAGGGTTAGGGTTAGGGTTAGCGATAGGGCTAGGGTTTAGGGTTAGGGTTAGGGTTAGGGTTAGGGTTATGTTTAGGTTACGATTAGGGTTAGGGTTAGATTGGCGTTAGGTTTAGGGTTCGGTTTAGGGTTAGGTTTAGGGTTAGGTTTGCGTTAGGGTTAGGGTTAGGGTTTAGGGTTAGGTTTAGGTTTAGGTTTGCGTTAGGGTTAGGTTTAGGTTTAGGGTTAGGGTTAGGATTTAGTGTTAGGGTTACGGTTAGGTTTGCGTTACGGTTAGGGTTAGGGTTAGGGTTTGGGTTAGGGTTAGGGTTTAGGGTTAGGGTTACGGTTAGGGTTAGGGTTAAGTTAGGGTTAGGATTACGGTTAGGTTTATGGATAGGGCTAGGTTTAGGGATAGGCTTGTGTTAGTGTTAGGGTTAGGGTTAGGGTTCAGGTTAGGTTTGCGTTAGGGTTAGGGTTAGGGTTAGGGTTAGGTATGCGTTAGGTTTAGGGTTAGTGTTAGGGTTAGGGTAAGTTTTGCGTTAGGGTTAAGGTTAGGGTTAGGATTAGGGTTAGGGTTAGGGTTAGGGTTAGGGTTAGTGTTAAGGTTAAGTTAGCGTTAGGGTTATGGTTATGGTTAGGTTTAGGGATAGGTTAAGGGTTAGGTTTGCGTTAGGGTTAGGGTTAGTGTTAGGGTTAGGGTTAGGGTTAGGTTTGCGTTAGTGTTAGGGTTAGGGTTAGGTTTAGGTTTGCTTTACGGTTAGAGTTAGGGTTAGGGTTAGGGTTGGGTTAGGGTTAGGGTTAATGTTAGGGTTAGGTTTGCTTTAGGGTTAGGGTTACGGTTACGGTTATGGTTAGGGTTAGGTCTAGGGTTAGTGTTAGGGTTAGTGTTAGCGTTAGGTTTTTCGTTAG
>NC_142515.1:66182500-66320000 GCF_057876585.1 Rhinolophus sinicus | reverse complement strand
GCTGCAGGAATGAATTCTGTCTGGCCTCACTGGCACTGTTGCACCCAGGTTGAAGATGGGCAGGGTTCCAACCTGTACTCCTGCAGGTCGGCTTTCTGGGAGCAATAGTATGCTGGCAATCCACACCTTCCTTCCGTGTGCAATTGAAGGAAGTTACTAGAATACAGCTTCACTGTGGACATTGAACACGCATGACTTGCAAGATGCACTTTCAAAGCAAGTTTTACTATTAGTGTACTGATATTTACTTTTTTTCCTTGTCCCTGGATGAAAATTCAGTAGTCCCAAGGCCAGAGTTATTTATTAAAAAGAAAAATTAGAAATTAGAAAATTAAGAGCAATGCTAGGGTAATGTGGGAATATGAAAGGACTCAGGTACATTCATAAAGGCACAGGAAATTGACTATCTGGTGAAAGAAGCCTGGTGGAGCAAAAGTCAGAATATTCTTCTTTCAACAGCTGGGCTTCGTGGTTTTAAGCTGCTGACATCCAGCCTGACCTGAATCAGAAACTGTCTTTGGAAAGCAGTGTAAGTGCTTCATGAGCTTATCTGTCTGCAAGGTTAGTGTAGTATATTTATTTATTTTTCCCAAAATTAATTTTTCAGACTTTTTGAGAAAATTGTGATGTAATCATAGTGAGGAAAAATAAATTTGTAAAAGATTAGGAACAAATTTGGTGGAATATTATTGACTTTGTTCATTGACAATCATTCTAAATCTGGTGTAACAAATGGAGTTTATTTAAATAAATCCAGTAGCATTGTAAATATCTTAAGAAAAACAGTTTTCCTTGGATCATTATAATCTTTGTTTGCAAAGCTCCATGGTGCTATAACAAACAGGGTTTTAAGGACTTTTGCTGATGTCTCATTGGAAATGGTATTTAATGTACTATAAGAAAGGAGAACTTCAAATGTTTATAAATGTTCCCAATACTTTTCTAAATTTCTTGGGATTACAATCTAAACAAGAAAACCCGTAAGAATCATTTCACTTCTGAGCCTGCAGATAGCACCCCTGTTCACCCTGTCATGCTGGCATTTCCTCAGGGACCGGTGTGGTGTCGAGGCTGACCCCAAGGGCTTGAGTCCCTTGGGCTGGCTGAGAGTCCCAAGGCCTCCCTTATTTGCTTTTGGCCATGGGAAGTTATGTTACCTTCATATACCTTTATCTTCATTTGTAAAATGATGAGAGAAATAGCACCTATTCTATAGGCCAATTGCGAGGATTAAATGAGAAAATAAATGTGAAGTGCTGATTAGCATAGAATCTAAAACTTTGAGGAGAGTGGATAAATGACACACTTTTCTGTTTTTATTATTACTACAAGAGTCATTTATCAGAAGTTGAGTGAGTTGTACTAAACTGAAATTATAAAGCATCTACTTTGTGCAAGACATTGTGTCAGGCTGGCTCATGACGAGTGCTTCAGAGGAACAGAGGGTGGAGAACAGCAGTGCTGGGGTTCTGCAGAAATACAGAAGGCACACACAGGGGTTTTTGCACCAGCAGCCTGTTAACCCCCCCCCCCACACACACACACATACACACAAATACACACTAGAGCAGAGCCCTGCTCATCCATATTTCGCATGTTCCTCACATTTCCCAGGCTTCCTTGTAGTGGGTCAAATGTTCTGGACAATGGCCCCTGAGCAGAAGTAACAAGGGTCACCTCCAGGATGAGCAGGTAAGAGTCAGCATGCCTCCTTTTTCCCTGCTGCTGGGACCTTAGAGGCCATTGTCCTAAGTCACAGAATTCAAAGGAAAGGGGCTGCCTGAACACATCAAATATAGTGTGAGAACTAAACCTTTGTGTGGTTGGTGACTGAGATATTGGGGTTAGGTGTAGGAGCTGTGGGGTTAGGATTGGTGCTATAACCTGAAACTGCTGAACTCCAGGATGGACTCTAGCAGAGGCAAAAACAGATATTGTTGACCTTCAATAAACATTGTATACATTAAGATACACCCTGGAAAGACCATTACAATGGACTATTGCTGTATCTATGCAGCCCATTTTTAGAGAAACTATTTTCAGCCCCATAGTGGTTTATGTTGTGCTGGAAATCTCTGAGAATTGGACTGTTTCCTTATCTCTTTCTGTCTCTCCTGCTGATTGAAGTGAATGCCCCTCCCTAAGACATCCAGAGCACGGAATGTGACTTCTTGGAAGAAGGCATGGAGGTTCCTGCGAAGGACCAAAGGAGTCCCAGCCACAGGCCAAGAATATGACAAGAGAATGGGGATGGGTAGGGTCATCTGCAGGACACCAGTGGGAAATAGCAATCCTTGTGATTTGGGCCGTAGATGGCATCAAAAGGGGTCAAAAGACTCCTAACAGTGACTGAAGTGAGGGAAGAGGGAGGGGCTGCGTGTGGTCTCAGTGGTCACAACAGCCAGCATGAACCAAATGTCTGCAAGGTGCAAATGCCTATGAACACTCTTTTCTGATCTTCCTTGCGGCCTTAGGAAAAAGACTGGTTGCATTTTCATGGTGAAAAAGCATTGAGGCTCAATAATTTGTCTGTGATCCCAGAATTATTAAATCTTGGGGCCAAGATCCAGAACCAGATTTCTCAGACTCAAAAGTCCTTCCTCTCCTCACTGTACTTTATGGCCTCCTGAGAAGAAGGAAGGCATGAAAATCATGGTCATTACCTGTATAACTTGGCAGGGCAGTGTGTTGGGGCTTCAGCCAGGAGGAAGAGGAAGCTGGGAATAGGCATCGCAGACACAGGCAAGAACCAGACCAGCATCATTTTCCAATGGGATATCTGTTCCAGTAGAGGGACAATGGCAGAAGTTTCCAGAACGTGCTGGTAGAGTAGGAAGCTAATGATATTCTTGTGCCTGATCTGTTTATCACTGTGCTGGAGTGTAGGGTCTACCCTCGTGAGAAGGGGTGTGGTGAGGACCAGGCAGGGCATTGGTACTTCGTCCTGGCCTCCTGGGCAGTGCTCTAGTCCCAGGGGATGACACAGGGCATGCTGACTTGGAGATACGCAGAGCTCTGAGGCCGTGATGGTATCGAGGGTTACCTTAGGCCATGGACACTGATGTGGAACAATAGGATCTGCTCTCCTGGCTGGTGGGTTTAAGCCTCCAAACGCTTGGGCTGCTGTGTACCTATAGCTCTGGGCTGTGCAGAAAGTCAGTGACTGATAGGGGTCGAGAGGCAGCCAACTGCCTTGTGATTCCAAGGTGCATGTTGCATTTCACTCCAGTTGAGTTTCAGTTCTAAATGGAATTTAGGGCCATTAGAAGTGAGGAGTGAGAATCTGTAAGTAAGGTCAGTGATATGGTTGTTGACATGCATGCAGAGGAAGATGAGCCAGGTCCCCAAAGCCTAAAGCCAGCTAGTTGATAGACAGCAGATCCCACAGAGGGGGAGACAGGAAATGAAGCAGCAGTTCTTTATATACCTACTGCCAGTGTGATGTGGATGCCCAGGACATGTCCTCTAGTAGGGATCACAGACAAATGCCTCTGGGGCTCTGTCCAGTTTAGTTTGGCTTGCACAGCATTAACAAGTGAGTTGAAATGCTCTGGGTGGGGCCTGTATTTTCCAGCTCCCACCAATCTCATCTGACATGTGGACAGCCTCACCTGTGTGTACAGCCTGCCCCAGCCATGGGCATTTGCCACCCCAGTTAGATCTTCGAGAACTGTTGCAGAGAGTCTCTCCAGCCTGCTTTTGGTTCCATGTAGATGCACTGATCCAGTTTCAGGCTTTCTGCTATAGGACTGGCAGCAACGTGAGGGCTGACCCCACCCTTCTGCAATGATCTTCTCCAGGACAGGACACAGAAGTGCCCCCAGCAGGACCCAACCATCCTGCTCAATCTGGAAGGGGAGACCAGGAAGGAAGAAAGGAGAACACTTGGTGAGAAATGAGCACAATTCAAAGGTTGGAAGGGGGCAGCGAAGACCAAGGGAGAAAGAATGGTTTCTCCTAGAAGTCCAAATGCAGTGTTGACACATCAAAGTGCTTTTACACGTGTGTTTCTCGGGTTCTGGGGCTTCTAATCATGAAGTTTTGCTTGGCCTGTTGAGTAGTAAGGCTGACGGAATAGCCCAAAGAGTGACGCTTCGTGCAACATTGTTCGAGGAGCTGGTAGGTTTGGGGCCTCCAAGAGGTGTGTTCTGGGCTGTCTGGAGGAGGAGGGGAGTTTCAGGTTTAGAGAAACACAAAAACTTGAGCAGAGCTGAGTGAGTTAGGACTGAGAGGGTGACTGTTCCTCCCTGTCCAGCTTGCCCCATCTCACATGCTAGCTCATGTGATATTGAGACCGAGAAGTGTGGCCAGTCCACAGGGACATGTGCTGTGAGTGAGTGTAAGATATTCACCAGGTTCCAAAGACTTGGTAGGAAAAGAAAAATGTCAGCTCATTAGGAAGTTTTATGGATTCTGGGTGTTGGAAAGATAATATCTTAAATATATTAGGTAAATAAATTATATTATTAAATCATTGTAAAATTTATTTTTACTTTTTTAATGTGGCTACTAGAAAATATAAAGTTACATATGTGGCTTGTGTCACATTTCTATTGGACAATGCTAGTTTAGGCTCTTCTTAAAGCTCCAGGAGCAAAGTATAAGAACACACACACACACACACACACACACACACACACACACACTGTTAGGGTTCCACGCAACTGCAGCAGCTGGGAGAAAAGTCTGCTAAACTTTTCTCTTGAAACTGTGATAAGTTCTCAGAAATAATGTGTCCCCTCCTTGGTCCTTGGCGATTTCCTGCTACTGTTAAGTCTCCTTTTTCTCCTTGTCCTTGGCCCTTCCATTCCCCATCTCTGCCTCTGCCCTACTCTGCCTCTAACCCAGCTTAGGTTGTATTCCACTTTTTAAAATACCACCATAGATTCAGGGTGTGAGATGCGCGGGAGAAAAGCAAACAAGTACTTACATTTTGGGAATAAGAAATCATTTTCCCAGACTTTGGAAGTTAACATAATGAGGCTTTCTGCATTCCAGCTGCAACATTGGATCCTGCAGGCTAGCTGTTCTCTGATATAATGTGAAACATATCTCAGTGGTCATTTCAACGTGTAAAAAGTTCAGCAGTATTATTGGAACCATCATCATAAATCAGGAGCAACTTTCTTTAGGGACTCTATTGCCACTTGATTTAGTGTTTCCTGGCAATTTGCCTATCATGGAATGAAGCCACAATTGCTTCCTACACAAAATGTTATCTGCAAAACATCCTGCCAGAAGCCTGTAGAAAAAATGCTGACCAGCTTGCAGATTTGATAATCTATGGCTACTCTTTGTATTGAGAATAAATTTGACAATGGGACTCATTGTTCAATTGGACAATATATTCCATGGGACAGCTTCCAAATTAAAATGAGTTAATACAGTGTTTTATATACCATTTGTTCCAAGGAAAGAAAACGACTCTTTTAGTTCCAGGAAGAAAATTCAGCAAAATATGCATACTGTGGAATATGAGAAATTATTTTAGGCAAATTTCCTGCAAACATAATCAGTTATTATAAAATCAGGTCAGCTGTAGAGAGCAGGGGAGCATGGGAGGGTCCAAAATGTCAAGGAGCTTCTTTGAGGTGAGTGCTGTGAGGATGTGCAGGTCTGGGAGGTGCTCGGAGGATAGGCGGGAGGAACCCCTCCAGCGCCTGGCAGTGCGCTATGGGGGAGAGGATTGGGACATTAGTGTATCAGTAGATGGAAATAACACCGTTCAGTTCACAAACCCACAATGGCACTAGCCCCCAGATGACACTTCTTGTGGACTACAAGCCCAGGTCAAGGAGACGAGTGATCCTTGACCAGTGGTCGGCAAAGAACAAGGACATTTCCCAGAAAACACCAGATGCCCTCCAAAACTTAGAGAAGACACAAAAGCAGAGAGGTGAGGCTTCTGCAGGGCCACCTCATTCTGGTTCACTCCCTTTCTCCCCAGACTGCTGAATTTGCAAAGTAAAACTTTAGTAAATCTAAATCTATCTTTTCTTCCTTTTCCCTTTCCTTGGGTTGGAATGATTCAGACTGGGATCTCAATACTGGTTCTAGACAAATATCGCACTGCCTTGTAATGATGAGCACACAATGAAAAATGGCTGGCAAAGGAATGGACAGCACAGTTCAAATGAAACGACCACTCTGAGGACTCAGAGAAAATATTTTCCTATGAAATACACTTTCTGCCAGAGATGGGGAAATTTTGAGAACATTCGTGATTTGTGTTTCCAACAAACTTCAAAAGGACATTTATTCTATGAAATCTGAGCAGAGAACCATAAAGAGAAAAACAAACAGGCTAGAAAAGCCAGCATGGAGATTTAAAAAAATGTTCATTTCAAATTGAAATGGAGGAAGTGAACAGCAAAATGGATCCTACAGAAAACAGGTTTGATAGAGAAGAAGGCAACTTTGACCTCACAAAACCCAGAGAAAAAGGATAAAGAGAAAAAATAATATATAAAAAAACATGGCAGAGATGCATTTAATATATAAATATTAGGAATTTCAGAAAAAAGAACCAATATAAGTGGAGCCATCATTAAAGAACTATTTTGGGGAAAATTTTCCTGAGCTCAAAAAGACAAGTTTTTCTGAATACCAAACAAAATGAAACTTCTTAATACCTAGATTTTTCCTGATCATTTATTTTAATTTCAAGAATCAGAGCAAATTCAGTGAGGATCTAAGCACATAAAGCTTGCTTCCCACTTCTCCTTTGCAACACAAAGACAATGATATACAGAATTGTGAGGAAAGTGGATTGTAGCCCAAATGGGATTGTCAGATAAAACATATGATGCTAGGCAATATTGGCGGCATCCTTATACTAAAAAGTTGTTTGGTGTTTATCTGAAATTCAAATTTAACTGGGTGTCCTGCATTTTTATTTGCTAAATCTGGCAGCCTCAGCTCCTGTGGTGGCCAAGCTGGTTTTTAGGTTCTAGTGCAGTAGAGCGGTGTTCTCTTGTATATACAAGAGAAGTGCACACCCATGTGAGTGTCCTGAAAAAAAGACAAAAAAGACAACTTACTTGAATTATTTTAAAGCCAACAGAGTAAGGAATCAAAATATCAAATTCAAGAATGGAGAAATTATGACATAAAAAGCTGGTGAGAAAAAAACTAGTGAAACAGACAAAATCCCCCCAACAAACAAATATTACAAACAACTATGAAACAAAATCAGTGTGATCCTCAATATAATATTAAAACATGATGAAAATGCCAAAAATAATTTTCAAAGGAGGACATGTGTTTAAAAATATTAATTTAGTAATTAGTGATCTAGTTCAAATTACCCACTACCATCACTAAAAACTAGGAATTAGGGGGGCAGAAGATAAGAAGTAAAAGAAGAATAAATTTCTCATATTACATAGAGAATGATCAATTGACATTGCTTTATTTTTAATAATGAAAATTTGTGAAAATACATTATGATATACATATATTTATTAAATATCATTACTAATAGAATAAAAATAGTAGATAAAATTTCCAAAATCATAAGGAAAATCAAGTTAAAAATATAACTGTAGTCAATATAACAAGGTATATAAAAAGGAACCATAAATCAAAATAATAGAAATAAAACTAAGCATATAAGTCATGTTTATACAATGATTGGGATAAAGTTTCATTCTGAATCACAGATTCTTATACTAGATTGAAAATGAAATCTAAATATTGTTCTTAGTGTGCCAAATCAACCCAAAAATAACAAAAGTAAAGCCATGGGCAAAGATACAGTGGACGAATCCAAACAAAAGGAGAGCAGGAATGGGAGCGTGAACTGGGGACAAGGGGGAACCCACGCCCAAAACAGTCAATATGATAAATAACGTTAATTTATTTCACTAAAAAAAAGAAATCCATAATGAAGATGACAGGTTTGCACTTTTTACGATTAATGTAAAAGTATCAAATGTGGTAAACAAAAGTTTTCAGCAATACAAGGAGGAAAAGACAGATGTCCTAGCATCCTTGGCAATATTAACATATTTTCCATTAGGACAGGTCAAGTGGAGGAAAATGAGTAAGTATGGAGAATGTCAAACAACGTAAAATACTTTATCCCAAAATGGAGAATGCACAACTTTCCCAAATATCCTTGCGATATTTCTACAAATTGATCACAAAGACTGTCTTATTAGATTCCCTGACTAGCAATTAAAATTCCACCAGAGGATGCTAGTTTTTGGTGGTGTCCTAGACCACCCAGTGCTGTTGAGAGACCCCCATAATGATGGTTTTCGGTACTACAAAATATTGGCATAGACCTGCGATGAGCATGTCTTCCTGTAGTGTGCCATAGAAGGGGAGGTTCAGAGAGGCCACCAGCACACATTTAAAAGAAAAGAAAAGACACTAGACTTTGGTCAGTTGTGAATGTATCACTTCTTGGCTCCCAAACTTTAGTTCCAGACGGCAACTGTTGACTGCAGCTGATGATGGAACCAAAATCTAGTTAGTGTATCTGGAGTAAATAAATAGTCTCGACTTCTAACAGGAGGACAGAAACCTTTACTGACCCTCACTTCAGCTTTAGATTTCAGACTTATATACCTCAGATAGCTGCCGCCATGGAAAGAGAATGACTCACTCTAGAAGGACTGTGTTTTAGAAAGAATGATAGTTATTGTGGAGCCTAAACTGCTCTGAAAATATAAGCTGTATAACCTGGGGAAGGGATGTCTCATTTTGAGGAACATTGCAGGAGCATGTATGATCCTTTACAGAGTGATTATAACGTGATTTATAAAGTGATTCTTCACTGCCAAACTAACTCAAGGGACCTTAAACACCGAACACCATTAGTGTGTTGCAAATCAGATTAGGTCTCCACGTGACTTCTTGGGAACACATGTATTACACAAAGTACAATCACTGTGTACCCAGGAGGAGTAACAACCCAGACTCTGCATGGCTGTCAGGGTTGTGTAAAATGAAGAGTCCCTGTGTCAGGAGTGACATGTGCTTAAAGACAAAGTCACCTGGTGCAAAGTGAGAAGATTGCTCTTAATAAGTAGGTAAGTAAGAAAAAGCATAGGAATGGTTCCTCCAGCATGCTACATGGCTCCACTCTAACCACCGACCCAGCAGTGTGTTAAGAAGCTGAACTCCTTGACTGTCTTCAGCCAGGTCAGTCGAATCTGACCAAGAAGAAGAATGGTGCTGAATGGCTCCTTAGCTATCAGGGTCCTGGAGTGGCCCAAGCCCTTCTTATCCTGTCCTGAGGCAGCCTGCTTGTCAGAGAATGGAGCTGAGTTCACACTCTCCCTGTTTGGGATGTGCATGCCTGTTTACATACATACACAATCTCACTGAGAGCTCCTTTGAATTTAAACACTTACATCAGTTGTTTACAACCACATGATTTCATTCCACATATTTTTTTCTCCAAATATGGACTCATTATAAGGTAATAAATAAAGCGGTCTGGGCATAGGAAGTGGAGTATCCTTCCCCTGGGGTTATTCCAGGGAAGCATGGCCGGAAGTGGAGACTTGCTATTTCAGGAAAACTGGTGCAGTCTGCACTGGAGGTCTGGTAGCCTGGCGGCAGCTGTCCTCAGTCTCACAGCTTTAAATGAGGGGAGCTGCCAGATTGACATTGTTTAAACACAACTAAATTAGCTCTGAAAAGAAGGATGGGAGGAGTCCTGCTCCGTAGGGGAACTCAGGCTTTATGGCTTCACAGACGTTAAACACACACACACACACACAGGCACACACACAATGATTTTCCCAAGAGTCTGCTGGGAGGAACTGGAGAGAGACTGTGTGCCCCTTACAGCAAGATTAAAAACAACGGCAGCAATGACACTGCCTGTTTTGGAAAGCTGTGTCCCTCAGGGGTTTATCAGGGCTCCTGAGCTCTGGACCTATAGGCCGGGCCGAGAGCTGGCAGTGGACCTGGATCAGCAAAGTGGGGACTGGCCTCGGGCAGTGGCTCCAGAGACCCAAGGATGAGGACCCAGGGCCTCCAGTGCTGGGGATGGGAAACACTAGAATTAAGTCAGCTGCTGTAAAGCCTGGCTCTTGGAGGCTCTTTGGAACCATCCCTGGTCTGCTGGATTATTAGTTTAGCTACTGCTGGTTAGGGGATGATTACCTCTAAGAAGGTTAAGGATTGGCTTGTCAAGTTGAGGTTGTCTCCAGTGGATGGCCGCAGAGCTCTGTCACTGAACTTATCCTCATTAACATTTAATCAATGGATTGAATAACTCCACAGAAGACATTTATCTAACACTCTAATAACTTAAATATGAAGGCATATATGAACTGGAAAACAGAATCATGATTTGAAATAAATTTGAAAAAATGGTAAATTGAGTCGAGACCAAGAGGATGAGGTTCCTAGGAGTAAATGGGAGATTCTAAAATTAGATTCCAGAAACCTATTTCATAAGTGCAATATAGGAGAACCATAGCAGGGCAGATGAGCACCTAATGAAACACTCTGAGGCTCTAGTCGAATGCACAGTGAGTGCCAGGGAGCGGTACTGTCCTGTGGTCAAGAGAGACACAGCCCAGGTTGCACTGGCAGACCCTGGTCTGGCTCAGCACTTAGGTCCCTGAAGACCCAGGAACAGGCGCCTTCTCAAGGGAGCTTTGTGAAGGAGTTTGGGTTATTCATCTTGGAAAAGAAAAGACTTTGCAAAGACATGGTCTCTATCTCTGAACAGGCTCACGGAGGGCTGGAAGCGACTATTCAGACAGACCTAGAGGGCAGAAGATTCCTCACTGAAAGGAAGATTTAAGCTCACAGGACTCACCGTGTTTAGAAAGGGGGCATCTGCTTTACAAGGTGAGTACTGAGTGTCTGACCAGAGGACAGAGAGCCTGTGCTCGGGGGATGGGATGCCCTGGGCCATGCTTAGGCGCCTCTGCCACCATGATTCTCCCTAGTGCAAGGGGACATAATTTAGTCCTCTCTGAGACACATTATCCCCTCCTCCCCTAGATAATGACAGGAAACATCTTTAATAAATGAGACTTCTCAAAATGACCCTTGGGAGGCTGAGCTGCACCTTCCCTTGGTGGAGAAAAGTTCACTCTTTTAGCTGAGAAAGGGCCTGTAGGCTGAGGAGGTCTAGTTGGACCCAATGCATGTTCTGGGCCCAGCTGGCCTCCATGTCTCCCAGGCTGGGATCTGCCTCTCTGGGGACCCGCCACCTGGGCTGGTGCAGGGTGACTAAGGCACATGTCCCAGCCCAGCCTTTCTGTGTGTTTACATCCCCGAACCACGGCCAGAGAAGCTCTTCCTGTGCCTGTTCAGGGGATGGTTAGGGAACTGGTGTCTATGTTTCTGGGGGCTGGGTGGGTGGAGGAGCCTTCCATAAAGCTGCATGAGCCTCAGAAACAACTGCAGACCCCAGTCTGTAATTTTATTCCTAAAGTGGTGGATTTTCCAGGTCGCTTCTGCTCAGCTCCAGGCATGTGACAAACCTCATTCCAGATTCTAGTGCTGCCTGCGCTTGTCGGGTGACCCTGTCAGAACCCCAGTGTCTTCATCTGTAAAGTGGGGATAAGAGTGCTTATCTTGGTGATTGTTGTGAGGTTTAAAATAAAAGTGCATATGCTGTACAGTAGGGCAGTGTAGAGCCCGCATACCCCAGGAACAAGTATGTTTTGAGGCCTCAGGTTATTAATTGTTAGTTTAGGTAATGGCACGCATCTATTTTCTATATTGCCAGGTCTTTGAAGATAGGACTTAGGTCTTATAAATTTTTCTATAAACTAGAACTAGTTCTTAGTTTGGCACATTATAGTTGCCTAAGAAATGTTTCTTACATGAATGAATGGCCTTATGTTTTAATATAATGTGCTATTAATTACAGAAAGACCATCAACATAATGAAGTAACTTTGAGCTAATAATAAAGGTAACAAGCAATTATTAATCACCTCCTTTGGGCCAGACACTTTACATATAGTACTGAATTCTCACGTTAACCCTCAGAGGAGGGAACTACTAACACTGTTTTACAGATGGAAACACAGAGGCTCAGTGCATCGAATACTTGCCTAAAAGCTTATAGCCTGGATTTGACTGCCCAGGGGTGTCTCACACCAGAGCCTGTGCTCCCCACCCTCAGGTGCTCAGACATTGGAGCAGATCCCATTTCATAACAACATCATATGCAGTGGCAATGGCCCCCCATCCTAAGCCACTTCCCGACCTCATGGCAACACCCCATACATGAAACTCTGGAAAAGCCGTGATCCTTAACCCAGATTCTACTCAGTGGCCTCACACTTCCTGTACACATCCTTGCTGAGTGTGACTGCACGGGGAGCATCTATTCCGGAGATGGGCTGCCTCGATGGGCTCCTCTGCTTCCTGTCCCAGGGGCACTAATTTATGGCACACGCACAGGAGACACTTGGCTGCATGCATCTTGACAGTCAGCATCGTCATCGTAAGTCCTCTGTGGTCAAAAACATTCTGAGAGGAAAAATGAAGGTCCTCCTGCTAATGAATCTCCTTGTACAATTCTGGGATGTCATCCCCTTTGCAGGTACTAATCACATGACTTTAATACCTGTTGTGACTAATTTATTGTAATATCTCCCAGAAATATATAGAGAAAAATGGAAATTGGATTAGTTGGAAAGACATCTTAAATGCCAATTAATTTGGATGTGTTTACGGATTTGAGCTACCCTGACTCACGAAATACAGGATTACAGTTCAGTCACGCTCTGCAGATCTGTGGTATCCTCATAAATATCAGCAGGTTCATTTATTTCTGCTTGCTCAAAGCCAGAGCTCAGAACCAGAGCTGCCTGTGGGATTTGTTGCACATACTACATTGCCATGACCTTATTGAATGCATTTCTTTTCAAAAAAATTTTTATTTATTTTTATATTAGTTTCAGGTGTGCAAAACAACATAATGATTAGACATTTACACCCCTCACCAAATGATAACCCCTCAAATCTACTACCCCTCTGATATCGTATATAACTGTTACACTACCATTCATTATATTCCCTAAGCTGTACTTTACATACCATGATTATATATATATATATATATATATATATATATATATATATATAATTATATACATTATATATTGTATATTATATTATATATATATATATATATATATATATATATATTTAATTATAGCTGACATTCAATATTATTCAACTTAGGCTTCAGGTGTGCACTGTAGTGGTCAGGCATCTACACAGTCTGTGAAGTGATCCCCTGATAAATCCAATGCCCATCTGGCATCCAAAATAATCTTTACCACATTATTGATTCTATTCCCCACACTGTATTTCCCATCCCTGTGACTGTTTTGTGACTACCAATTTGTACTTTCAAATCCCTTCATCTTTTTCCCATCCCCTAATGCCCCCTCCCATCTAGCAACCATCAGTTTTTTTCTCTGTATCTCTGAGTCTGTTTTGTTTGCTTATTTATTCTGTTCTTTAGATTCCACATATAAGCGAGAGCATAGGGTATTTGTCTTTCTCAGTCTGACTTATTTCACTTAGCATAATACCCTGTAGGTCCATCCATGATGTTGCAAATGGTAAGACTTCATTCTTTATTATGGCCAAGTAATACTCCATTGTATAAATGTACCACAATTTCTTCATCCAATAATCTATTGATGGGCATTTTGCTTGTTTCCATACCTTGGTTATTATGAATAGTACTGAAATAAATGTAGGGATTCATATATTTTGTTGAATTAGTGTTTGGTTTTCTTTGGATAAATACTCAGGAGTTGAATTGCTGGGTCATCAGGTAGTTCTATCTTTAATATTTTGAGGAACCTCCATACTGTTTTGCATAGTAGCTGCACCAATTTGCAATCCCACCAACAGTGCAAGAGGGTTCTCTTTTCTCACCAGAGAATTGTTGTTTGTTGATTTATTGATGATAGTCATTCTAACGGAGTGAGGTGGTCTCATTGTGGTTTTTATTTGCATTTCTTTGATGATTAGTGACGTTGAGCATATTTTCATATGTCTATTGGCCATGTGTATGTCCTCTTTAGAGAAATGTCTCTTGATGTCTTCTGCCCCATTTTTTTAAATTAAGGTTTATTGGGGTGACGATTGTTAGTAAAGTTACATAGATTTCAGGTGTACACTTCTATATTACATCATTTATAAATCCCATTGTGTGTTCACCACCCAGAGTCAGTTCTCCTTCCATCACCATATATTTCATCCCCCTTACCCTCATCTCCCACCCCCCACCCCTCTTACCCTCTGGTAACCACTAAACTATTGTCTGTGTCTATGAGTTTCTGTTTCTCATTTGTTTGTCTTGCTCTTTTGTTGTTTTTGGTGAAAACCAGTGAAATCATATGGTTCTCTGCTTTTTCCATCTGAGTTATTTCGCTTAGCATTATATTCTCAAGATCCATCCATGTTGTCACAAATGTGCCTATATCATCTTTTCTTACCTCCCAATAGTATTCCATTGTGTATATATACCACAACTTCTTTATCCATTCATCTATCGAAGGACATTTTGGTTGTTTCCATGTCTTGGCCACTGTAAATAAAGCTACAATGAATATTGGAGCACACATGTCTTTATGGATAAATGTTTTCAGATTTTTTTGGGTAGATACCTAGGAATGGGATTGCTGGGTCATATGGTAATTCTTTAATTTTTTTGAGGAACCTCCACACTGCCTTCCATAACGGCAGCACCAATCTGCATTCCCACCAACAGTGTACGAGGGTTCCTTTTTCTCCACAGCCTCTCCAACACTTGTTACTGTTTGTCTTGTTGATGATAGCCATTCTGACTGGGGTGAGGTGATATCTCATTGTGGTTTTTATTTGCATTTCTCTGATGATTAGTGATGTTGAGCATTTTTTCATATGTCTATTTGCCATTTGCATGTCCTCTTTGGAGAAGTGTCTCTTCAGGCTCTCTGCCAAATTTTTAATTGGGTTGTTTGTTTTATTGGTGTTGAGTTGTATGAGTGTTTTTTTTTTGTTGTTGTTGTTGTTGTTTTAAAGAAATTTTGGATATTAACTCCTTATCAGGTGTATCATTGGCATATATCTTCTCTCATTCAGTAGGATGTCTTTTTGTTTTATTGATGGTTTCCTTTGCTGTGAAAATGCTTTTTAGTTTGATGTAGTCCCACATGTTTATTTTCCTTTTGCTTCCCTTGCCCAAGGGGATATATCAGTAAAAATGTTACTAAAAGTAATGTCTGCAAATTTACTTTTTATATTTTCTTCTATGAGTTTTATGGTTTTGGGTCTTACGTTTAAGTATTTAATCCATTTTGTATTTATTCTTGCATATGGCCTAAGAAGGTGGTCCAGTTTCATTTGCAGGGAAGGTTCTGAGGCCTGGGAGATAAAATGTGCCTCTGGTGGGGAAGGCGGTGTCTGCAGGGAAGGTTTTGAGGTCTGGAGGCTGAGATGTGCCTCTCATTGGAAAGGTGGTATCTGCAGGGAAGGGCCTGGACATGAACCAGGATGTTCCACCAGGATTTGTCTGCCTCCTGCATCCTGAAATGTGATGCCAGATCGTCCTAGCAGGAACACTGAATTAAAGAGGCTGAAAGACAGCATTTATTTTTGGGGAGCTCATTGGTGAGTTATTGCATTTTCCCTCCCTCATCGTGTCCCCCATCCCCAGGCCAAGTGATAGAGCTTCAACTACATTAATCAGAGACTACAAATCTGAATCTCATGCAGTATATGTGGGGCTACAGCCTGATTCAGGCATGGCTGCCTCAGAAATGGACTTAGGTCTAGATTTTGTCAGGACAAAGGGTGCATGAGTGTGTCCTTTTAACCATAGGACACCCAGCCTGGAAACTCCTTCAAGACTTTGCTCAGGAGGGCCACCCCTCAATGGCAGCAGTGCCCCAACCACAGGAGGTCAGTTTAGGGGACTGCAAGAGAGAGGGACCCACAGTCAAGGTTCTCTGGAGAGCACACCAGTGTGCCCATTAGACCCCAGGGAGAAATGTCAGATGATGGCAGGACCCATCAGGTAAAACAACTGTCTTCATCTTTTTCTTATTTCCTTCCTATACTTGGCAGGGTAAAAGACTCGGCAGGGAGCAAAGAAGGGAGAGGAAGAGAAGGAACAACCATGCGAGGGGACAAACAGCAGTCACCCACGGATGGCAGGCTTCAGTCAGAGGCAGACCACATGGAGGACGAGCTTCAATTTCAGTGAAGTTCACAGTTGTCATGATTCTAGGTGACTGGATGCTTAGTGACTGAAATGAAACTGTACTTGTAAGAAATTATCAGAGAAATCCTTTGTTATCTGAGGTGGCCTGATTCACAACCAGGACTTCTTCCAGGGAACAAATGTGGCAGATTGGAAGGTTAACTGGGTGCTTTGTGATCCACCTAAGATGAAGCTGATCCCCTCCACCTGCTGATGACAGTAAGCGTCAGAACTGCAAAGGCCTGAGGCAGACATCCCAGGATGTGGACAGAGGTTTGGAGAGAGCAGGAGGGGCAGAGGGCTGAGCCTGCAGCACGGAGGGGTGAAGACAGCATGCAAGGGTGTTATGGGCTGAAGTGTGTCTCCAATTTCATGTTGAAGTCCTAAATCTGTAGTAATTTAGGATGTATTTGGAGATAGGGCCTTTAAAGAGGAATTTAAATTAAAATACGGTCATCGAGGTGGGCCCTATTCCAACAAGACTGGTGTCCTATGAGGAGAGATCAGTTCACAGATGCACACAGAGGGAAGAGCATGTGAGGATACAGGGAGAGAGCAGCCAGCTACAAGACAAGGGGAGAGGCTTCAGAAGGACCTGCCGATACCTTGATTTGGAGCTTCTGGCCTACAGAACTGCGAGAAAATAGATTTCTGTTGTTTAAGCCACCCAGCCTGTGGTACTTTATTGTGGCAGCCCAAGGAAACCAATACACCTCCTATTTATTTTCCTTCTGGTTATTCTTATATATTTAATCTTGTTATTTTAAAAAGATAACCAAGTTTCCAGAAAGGAAAACGTTAAATTCTTTGTTTTTAAATGTCTATCTCAGCTTACCTTGCTTCCATAGGGCTTTCTCAATGTTGGGTGCTCAGTGAATACTTGAACAAAAAGTTTGCATGGGGAGAAAGCTCAGTATCAGAGGCTCCCAGCATAGGATGGGTTTGGGCACTGGGCAGAAGAGAGCTTGAGCCCCACAGATGCATTGCTTTGGGTCAGTGAGACCAGTCTCTGTAGGCACTTAGCAGACTCTTGGCAGACACAGTAATGCTAATCTATCCTGCTGCAATTTCCAGGCTTTATTTCCAGGAAGCATGGTTTTCATAGGTGGAGGGCAGAATATGAACCTTGCCCTCCAGAGTCCCTTGATTAGGGAATACACCTTCCTCCAAGCCAGGGCCCCAAAGAGCCCGACTCCAACCTAAGCCCGGCCTGGGACATGTGTGAGTACTGGGTACTGACTGCAGTTGTTCTGAAGAATTTTCTTTGTTCTTTCTATCAATTAAAAAAGTTGGGGCATAATATTAGGTTCTGGCTAAACTAAACCACCCTCAGCAGTTTATGGCCCATGTGTCAATGATCTGTTCCCAAGACGAAACTGCCATGAATACTTCCCTTTCCCACTCCTGGGATCATCTGGCTTTGCCACCTCTCCAAAAGGAGCAATAAGTTGGCCTTCTCAAATCAATGTTGGTGGTCATTACTGACCACCTGAAAGTTTGGTGCTGATTACATAAACAACATGTATATAGAAAACATTTTTTGGCCACTCTCAGAGCAGTCAAGCCCATCCAGAACATACAGGGCATACACTTGACCTCTGACCCAGAGAACTAACATGCGGGTGACCCTGAGCGTCACCATGCATGGCCTCAGAACTCCATCGTCCTCTCACCCTCCCCAGAGTTGGAAATGGGTGGCTCAGCTGTCACATACTGGGTACAGAGCTCACCAGGAGCTGTGCTCAGTTCTCTCCACTTCCCTGGGTACCTGGAGACCACAGGAGTATTTTAGACCAGATGCAGCCTGAAAATAACCTCATTTTTAACAGATTAGGTTTAAAATGCTCCACTTGTCTGTAGTTATAGGATATAACTTCTAAGCTCGTAAATAGAAAGAGAACAGAAGTACTCATTGTGAATGCACAGTGCACTTGGAGAACATTCGCAGCCACGTAGCTAAAACAGGTGAGGTTGTAGAGGATCATGGGCCAGAATTAAAGAACAAAGGCAGGTGTTGGAGTCACTTCACTGACACCTTCCCTATTCTGACGAAGTGAAGGTGTGGTGTGGTGTCTCCAAGAGACCTCAGTGCCTCCATTCATTGAAGGCAGGTCTGCCTGCCTCTAGCTTCCTCCATGCCCACCCCATCCAGGAGGGCCTGTGTCCCAGTCACACCAGTGCCGCTCTGTCAGGACTCACTCCCTATAGTTCCCCTCCCCCACTGTCTTCCTGTCCTGTCTCATTTTAGGAGGCTCCCCTCTTCCTTCACCTGTCCAGCCCTCACCCCTCAGACCTTCCCTTGGCACCAGGTGCATTCCTCCATCAGATTCTCCTCCTGAACTGGGTTTGCTCTCCTGTTGGACAGCTCAGGTGAGGGGCTGGTCCTTCCAGGCTGGACTCCAGCAAAAGGCTGGACAGTGCCAGATTTAGGGAATGTCTGTTAGGGAGACAAAGAGAAAGGGTCATTGTTGTGGAGCTTCTTTTACAAATTGATCCTTATTTCCTTATCCTATTTGAGTATGGTGGGCAGGAGAGATATTGGCCTTTGTAATGTAGGGAGAGGCTGCTGCCCATTTGGAGAACAAACTAAATCTAACCACTTCCTGGTATCGCTTGTCCTTCGGCAATTCCACCCATTACCATTTGTCTTCTCTGTCTCCTTCTGACCAGCCAATTGAGCCTCACAAAATCAAATCCTGGCTCAGGGGTATGGCTATGCTAGAAAATTATTTAACCTTTTTTACTTAACATGCCTAAGCCTAAGTTTCCCCATCTGTAAAGTGAGAAAATGGTACTTACCTTCCAGAGTTTTGAGGGTTAAGTGATGTAGTGTAGTAAGGTGTCAGTACTGAGCTGGCTCCACCAGATCCGTGTCCTTGTATCCCTGTACCTGTTTATCCTTCCTTCGGGAACACTGTGAGAACCCTACTTAGCAACTTCTCCTCCTCCCGAATGGCAGCCATTCTGACATCCTACCTCTGCCTCCTGGCTACAACACCCATAAAAAGTCCCTTAACTGCTCCAAATGTCAACATCTGTCTGCAGACTGGGGGTAACAATATTCTCTACCTCACAAGATTATTGCAACATTTTAATGAAACAACCAAGTCTTCAAGAGGGTCTGGCACAGAGTACACTCCCATAAATGTACTGGAGGCAGGGTGTGCATGGTTTTGAAACCTGTTCCAGAATCTTGGCCAGGAGACATTTGGACATGAAGCAAAATGAATGGAAGCTGGGGGGTGGCGCTGGGCTTGAGCCCATGTTGCCGACTCAGTCCCCATAGGTAGGCTTTGGAAAGCTCACCATTATGTTGGTCTCACTTTCTCTGACCAAAGTGCTTCCTTAAACGTGGGTATGACTGGATTCTGAAGCCAAGTGTGCACATTACTCCTTCAGGCCCATTGTCCTTGAGCTCATAAGTAGAGTTATGGCCCACACACCTCAGATTTCTGTGAGCTTATCATATTACTAGACTATTAGATTTTTTGATCAAAACAATTAGGTTTCCATTAAATCTTGCATCTTTCCTCAGAGACTAGATCACTGTGAAAATGTACAATTTACCTTCACATGCCCATTTTGTGCTCTAGGGATGAGATAAGTGAGCGTACCTTTTCCTGTCTTCCAATCCCACTGCCAACTGGTAATTTGGGGTCTTTTAGAGGGTGTAGTAAAGAGAAACATAATTCTAAAAGAAAATCATGTCAGAAATCTCTAGGATCCCCTAAGAATATAGTTTTAAACACAGAAAAAGTAAAATGAGACTATAGCATGTGTAGCACAAGGATATAAGGGCCACTTTCAGAATTGCTCTGTAGTGCCCTGAAGACTCTTGGCCGCACATCCAGGTCCTGAACAAGAGGGACATTTCACAGCATCAAGCTGAGCTTTACAGGCATCAGGGAAGATCACCTGTGTGGTTGTGGCCACAAGCTCCCAAATGCACATCATGGGTCTGCACTTGGAAAGGTCCCACATCTGTCTCAGTGCTCTGCTATTGTCATCTTGAAATTTTAATAATTTTTGAACAAGTAGCCCTCATTTTAATTTTGCACCAGGCCTGCATATTAAGTGGCCAATCTCACATTCTCCTCGTCCTAGACCTACCAGAGTCTATGAACGTGAGCCCCAGGTGTGTGTCCTTTGAAATTTGCTGAACAGCTGATGAGTAGTCTAGCTTGCTTCCTGAGGGACCCCTGCCAGCTAAGACTTTTCGCTGGTCGTTTGCTCCTCTGTGAGTACTCAGGGTAAACAAGAACAGAATTACCTACAATTACATCTTGCCAGTTAACTGCCACTGAATTTGAAAGCAGGATGCTAAGAAACTATGTGCCTCTTCTGAGAGTTCATGGGATGGCCCAAGTCATCAGGCGCAAGTTCTCACTTAACCCCCCGATTTTCTCGCCAGTGTATGGTACAGCCTGGGCCTTGGTTCACCTTAGTTTACAAACATCTGTTGTGCTCTATATTCTCCTGATTGTTTTAAAAAATAACCGTCAGGTATGTGATTCTGATGACATTTAAGATGCTGTGCCTTTGCTGGAGATGTATGGCTATCAGAAGATTGTGAGCTAGTGAGGAAGATGACCATATATCATATAAGGTCTGTGCAGGCTGTGCTTTTAGGAGGAGGGGAGCACAGGCTACAAAGGAAGAGATGGTAGTGGCACCTACGCCATTTGGGGTCTCGGGAGTGAGAGTTAAAGTAAGTCTAAAAGATAAGTAGAATTTTACAGGTGAACATGGGCTATAGCTGAGTGCTCCTGCAAAGAAAGCAGTATTGGTTGAGGGCTGGAGGAGGTGCTTCTGACGAACTCCCATGTGGCTGGAGTTATGGGCATTGCTGAGAATGTGGGAGGACATGAGACTGGAAAGATGTACAGAGAATGCATCCCAGGGAGGGTAGCTCAAGCCAGGTTTGACACTTGGGGTCATATCTAGAGGAGGAAGCTTTTGAAGGGGTCAACAAGTGGCTTGATCCAACCCTCACTCTGGCTGCAGAATGGAGAGCAGTTTCCACATTGGGAGGGGGTGAAGGAATGGAGGAAAGCCAGGAAAAGTGGATGCCTGGTTTTCATAAAATAGGCATTTGCAATTTACCTAACAAAATGGCTTGATCCAAGGTGGTGGCAGGAGAGTAATGGATGACATTCCACATATGTTTAGAACTAGGACTTGGAGACTGAGATTAGGTTGGGGTGAGAGCAAGGGGAGTGAAGAATGGCAACATGGTGCCTGCTTAAGGGACTGCGTGGAGGGCCTGGTCATCTGATGTAACATGCCTCCAGGAGAAGCAGGTTTGCAGGGATGGGAAGGACAATGAGTCTCACTTTAAAAAGGCTGAGTTTGGGGTCCCTGTGAGACATCTGTCGAGTGTCCCACAAGTAGCTTGCTAGCTCCAAGACAGGGTCTGAGGTATGGGAGCAATCAATAGACAGGTGTACATGGGTTCAGGGATGCTGAAGAGTCTGCCCAGAGCAAGTGTGGGGCACAAGAAGGAGAGGACCAGGTCTGAGCCCAAAGGAACACCATCCTTTTTGAGGGGGTGACAAAAGAGTCAGAAAGTTTCTGGACACCATCTAAGCTTTCATGCAAGCTTTCATTTTAATCTTTTCTGAAATATTAGTGGATGACTCTTTGGACTCTTGTCTCTACTTGCCTGGGCCTACTTGTCTCAAATGTCTAAACTGACCCCAGTGCGTTCCAGAAAAGGGGGACCACCTAACTCAATGTTACTGGACACAGGAGAACTCTTAATACGTGATTTTCCCCAGAATGTCATGGGATATGATAGCAATCATGAGCAAAGGTTAATAGTCAAGATTGTTGCACTAGTGATTAGAAGAATGCTTAACACATAACAGTCACTCAATAAATATTTGTTAAGTAAATGGGTTCATACTTAGCAATTTTAGGTATTTCCAGGGAAAAAATTGAGTCATCCTCAACTATGATCTGGGTAATCAGTTCCTTCCTCTGGGACAGAGAGGAGCTGACATGGCTTTAGGCATCAGCTCTTCTTGTCTAGGAGTTAAGTTTCTCAGAGGGGATCAGTATGGTTGTCATTTCCCTCTGAGTCATAACCAGGGCTCTGAGAGACAGATATGGCTGCTTTAAAAAATAATTTAATATAGTTTGATAAACAGTTTTTCCAAATTTATTGAGGTATGACTGACAAATAAATTTGTACATTTTAGGTTATATAATGTGATTTTTAAGGTGTACAATGTGGTGATTTAATATATACGTACATTGTGAAATGATTACCATGATCAAGTTAACACAAACATCACCTCACATAGTTACCTTTAAAAAAATAAATTTGTTGTGAGAACACTTAAGATTTACTCTCTTAACAAATTTCAAATATACAAAAGAAAGAAGAACAAACCATAATTACACTCGTGAATGACCAACAGGGTACCTGGGCCACTGATCTGAGCTACAGTGTATAGTGAAGCCAAGAGACCAGATTGACCCAGAAAAACATATCTGAAGAAAGAGTGTCTTTACTCCACCCCCAATTTATTTTAATGTGGTAAAATATATATAACATAAAATTTATTTTCTTAACCATTTTAAAGTGCACAGTTCAGTAGCATCAAATACATTCAGACTGTTGTGCAACCATTACCACCATCCATCCCCATGTCTTTTTAATCTTTTCAAACTCAAACTCTGAAATTCTGCTCTGACAACCACCATTCTACTTTTTGTCTCTATGAATTTGACTTATCTGTGAAAATATTTTTTAAAACCCCATAATTGTACACTTTAAATGCTTTAATTGTACGACATGAGTTACATCTCAATAAACATGTTCAAAAAGTGAATTGAGTGATAATAATAGCACAGAAAATGAGAGGGGAGAAATGGAAGTGTACTATTAAGATTCTTCTAGACTTATAACAAAAGAAATATAGTGGTAGTAAGCTGACAAGAAAGATAAAATGAAGTCTTAAAAATATCCAATTAATCCAAAAGAGGGCAGAAAAAAAGTGGGACAAAGACCAGATGGGAAAAATAGAACAAAAATGGCAAAATGATAGATTTTAACCTAATCAAGTCAATAACCACATTTAATGTAAATGGGTTAAAACAATTAAAAAGACAACATCAGATTGTATATAAATGCAAGACTGACTGTGTGCTGCCTAAATAAAACCCAGTTTAAATAAAGACACAAATAAATGAAAAGTATAAGAATGAAAAAATACTATTCTAATACTAATTAAAAGAAAGCTGGAGAGGCTATTTTAATATAAAAGAAAACAGATTTCATTGCAACAAATACCACCAGGAAAAAAGGAGTTCATTTCAAAATGAAGAAAGGGGTAAATTTATCAAAAGGACATAACAATCCTAAATTTTCATGCACAAAATAAGAGAACTTTAAAGTACATGAAGCAAAAACTGGAAGAATTTCAAGGAGAAATAGACAAATCAAAAGTTACAGTCAGAGATTCTAATACCCTTTTCTCATTAACTGATAAACCATACAGACAGAAAATCAATAAAGGTATAGAAGATATGAACAACAGTATCAACTAATTTAAACTAATTGACACATATAGGACTCCTCTCCCAATAACAGGAAGAATATATATATATATATATATACTCTTAAAGTGCACTCAGAATATTTACTAAGTTAGACCATATTTTGGTCATAAATTAAATAAACCTATTCATGAAAGCATTAATGTTAAACAATGCTTTTATGTTCCTTGACCACAATACATTAAATTAAAAATCAATCAAGTAGAAACTTTCTGGAAAGTACTCAAATATTTGGAAACCAAATAACACATTTCTAAATTATCCATGGTCAAAAAAGAAATCTAAAGTGAAATTATAAAGTGTTTTTAACTGAATGATTTTTCACTCATTACATATCAAAATTTGTAGGAAGCCACTAAAGCAGTCCTGGGAGGATTATAACACTATAGGTCTAGTTTAGATAAAAAGGTTTCAAATCAATGGCATTAGCTTTTACTTCAAGAAATTATAGAAAGAAAAACAAATTAAACCCAAATTGAGTTAAAAAAAGAAATAATAGAGAGCTGAACAAAAATCAATGAAATATAAAACAGAAATAAAATAGAAAAAAATAATGAAATAAAGAGCTAGCTCTTTGGGAATATGAATAAAATTGATAAACTTTATTTCAGACTTATTGGGAAGAAAGGAAAGAAGACACAAATTACCAATATCATAAATGAGATAGCTGACATCATTACAGATTTTTCAGATATTGACAATACAACACAGGAATATTTTGAACAACTTTATGCCAGTAAATCAATGACTTATATGAAATCGAGAAATTCCTTGAAAGACAACCTACCAAAGCTCATGCAAATGGAAATAACCTGAACAAGTCTATATCAAAGAAAAATAACTTGTCAAAACTTCCGACTAATAACACTCCAGGCTCACTTCACTGATGAGTCTTCCCAATATTTAAGGAAGAAATAATATCAATTCTACATACACTATTCTAAAAAATTGAAGTAAGACGGATACCTGTCAACTCTTTCTATTAGGCCAAGTTTATCCTAATACTGAAACTTTATGGGAAAATAAGATTATAGATTACTATCACTTATGAACATAGATGCAAAAATTTTAAACACAATTTTAGCAAGTAAAGCCGACAACATATAAAACAGATCATGACAAAATGGAATTATCCCATGAATGTAGGGTAAATTTAACATTTGAAAATCAATCAATGCAATTCATCTTTTTAACAAACTAAAATAGAAAAATATGATCATCTCAATAAACACAGAAAAAGTATTTAACAAAAGCCAACATCTACTTCTGATAAAAACTCGCAGAAACCTGGGAATAGAGAGGGAAAACAAGGAATAGAGAGAAATTTTCCTGATTTGATAAAGGACAACTAGAAAAAACAACAACAACAACCTTTTGCAGTTAATATCCATAGTAAATGCTGAAGGACTGAATGCTTTCCCTTTATGATCCAAAACAAAACAAGGTGTCTACCTTTATCACATCTATTCAACATTGTATTGGAGGTTCTCACCAGAGCAATTAGGCAAAAAATGAAACAAAAGTTACCTAGATTGGAAAAGAAGAATTAGAACTGTCTTTATTCTCAGATGACATGATAGTTTCTGTAGAATATTTGATACGTTTTACAAAACCTGATGAAAGACATAAAGAATATATTTCAAAAGGAAGGGTCTCCCAATGGCATAACATTCAGAAAATAAGTACATTTGTTAGCAATTTTTAAAACAACTAAGATTATGGATTTAAAAATAAGGTAGAACTAAAACACTAGATAATAGAATAAGTTGGCAGATGGGAAAAGGAGATATATTGGGACAAAAACATTCTAAAGCTTTTATGCTGTCTGGAAGGAAATTAAATTTTTTTTTAATTAAAGTTTATTAGGGTGACAATTGTTAGTAAAGTTACACAGATTTCAGGTGTAAAACTCTGTATTACATCATCTATAAATCCCATTGTGTATTCACCACCTAGAGTCAGTTCTCCTTCCATCACCATATATTTTATCCCCCTTACCCTCATCTCCCACCCCCCCCACCCCCCTTGCCCTCTGGTAACCACTAAACGATTGTAATGTAATACTTTGTAAAGTCTAGTATACATGTTAAAAATCTAATGTTAGATAATAAAAAGGTAGACATATTATGTGTAATTCTAAACAATTAAAGAACAAGAGTGTAGAGTGAATTAAGCCTCAATAAATATAATGGCAAATAGGAGAGAAGAAATAAAAAAAGAAAAAATGCAGTAAATTAAAAATGAAAAAATAGAATGACAAAATAAGTCTAAATATATCAATATTTACAAAATTTAAATCAATCTTTTAGTTAAAAAACTTTTCTAGATATATTTTAAAAATCCAGGTATGTTCTATTTACAAGAAGTTTATTTAAACCTAAAATCTAAAATGAAAATAAAAATTAAAAACCTGAAATCTATGTAATTTTACTAACAATTGTCACCCCAATAAATTTAATAAAATAAAATTTAAGAAAAACAAAAACAAACAAACAAACAAACAAACAAAAAACCCAAAGCAATACCAATATTAGGCTAAATATATTTTTAAGCCAGAAAGCACTAATAGGAATAAAAAGCATAATCACTAGGTAAGAAAATATTAATCATAGAGATAAAACAATGAGAAAATACGTACATATAAAAATATAGCATTAAAGGGATGAAACAGAATTGATTAAAATTTTGCATAAAGGTTGATAAACATATAATAGTGGAGATTTTCATATACCTTTGTCATAATTGATGAGTTAAGTTAATTGAATAAGCTTAACACGATAGCTACATAGAAATAACTTCACATGAAACAAAGAGATAATTATTTTCAACCACTCATGAAATATATGAAGATTTAAATCTCAGCAAATACAAACAAATCATTATTATATAAACCGTATTGTCTTGCCACAACAGAATGAAATTAGATACCAAAAGTTAAAAGATGAGGTTCTCATCAAGACAGCAGAGTAGGTAAATACTGTGCTCACCTTCTCCCATGACTACATGAAAATTGCAACTAAATTATGGAACAATCAACCTGGAGAACCATCTAAAGACTAGCTGAACAGATGTCCTATAATTCAGAATATAAAGAAACCACCTTGAGACTGGTAGGAGGGGCAGAGATGTGAAACAGCGTGTCCCCGCATCCATGTGTGGCAGTTGAGAACTGGAAGGGATATTTCAGATGCAGAGGTTCCCCCTGAGGAGCAAGGGGTTCCAGCCTCACACTGGGCTCTCTAGCCTGGAGCACGAGTTCTGGGAAAAGAAGCCCCCACAACATTTGGCTGTGAAAATCAGCCAACATTCTGTCTGTCTGGTGAGACAGAGGCTGCTGGAAACCCAGGTGTTCTCGTAAAGGACCCGTGCAGAGACTTACTCCCTTGCAGGCACTCACCCAGGGCTCTGGTGAAGGAACAGAGGCTCAAGGGAGTGACTGAGACATACAGGAAGAAAGTGAATTGTGTGGCTTCAGAGAGAGGGCTGGAGGGACCGCTGTCATTGTTTCTATGTTGAGCTCTTCTTCCACACAGCCAGCAGGCAGGTGCCATCTTTCCTGTGTTGAGCTCTACCATCATGCAGCCAAATCTGAATCTGCATTAGCCTGGGGAACACCGCTCGTCCCAACCTGAGGACTCCTTGAGACTCCACTCCACCAAACTCACACACCACCAGAGGTCCTTTTGGTGGTGGGTGGCCAATCTTGACATGTTTGCCACCAGAAGCCATCTTGGTGAAAAGCAGCTGGTGTCAGCCTGAGCACTGCCAGAGACTCTTGGTGGCAGGCAGCCAGCCTTGACCTGTGTGCCAACTAAGTCCCTTTCTTCCTTCCTTCCTTCCTTCCTTCCTTCCTTCCTTCCTTCCTTCCTTCCTTCCTTCCTTCCTTTCTTTCTCTTAAAAATTAAATTTATTGGGGTGACAATGGTTAGTAAAATTACACAGGTTTCAAGTGTACAATTCTATAATACCTTATCTATATATCACATAGTGTGCTCACCACCTAGAGTCTCTTTTACTGGTATCAGCCCATGCAGCAAGGGAGGCTTTTTTGGCAGTGGGCAGCCACCTTCAACCATCACACCGCAAAGGCTCTTTGAATGATGGGTGGCCGGCCTTGGCCTGCACTTCAGTCTTTCTGAAAAACTCAAAGGTCTGCAGGCAGGCCTCAGGCAGGTGACAGTCAGCCTTAGTGTGCCCTGTGCCTTTTGCTGAGTGGCCACAGGATCAGCACTGTGCCAAATTAGAATCTGCATTAACCTATTGAATAGCACTTGCTGCACCCTGGTGACTCTCAGAGACTCCACCTCACCCAACACTCATAACACCTGAGGTTGTTTCAGTGGCTAAGCATTACTGGAATCTGCAAGGTAGATGCAGGCCTTGGGGAGCTATGTACTTTTTTAATATGCCCAGCCCTGGTACTGGTGGTGTCTGGGCTTGATTCACAGCGTGGACTCTCCTGTGTGCCTCTAGGTCCAGCACAGGCAGCTACCAACCACAGATCACTTTGTAGTTCTTACCAGGTGGCCTTGGGCCAGTCACAGGCAATGGCTGACCTTGGCCCTTCCTAGAGATCCCAGGAAAACATAGCCGGAGGCTGGCTTCAGACAATAACAGAACACCACCTGGTTATATCCACAAGTGGCACACCTAAAATGTGGTCTCAGCAGGTACCACAGCCCTACTGGGGGTGAATTCTACTCCATGGAGTCAGACCCTACACAGCAGCTCATTCAATGAGGTTGTGGCCAATTCACACAGCCAGTTAGCCTGAGGTCAACCCCACCCACTAATGTGATAATAGGACTCAAGTCTCAGTTACAACAGGAGGGCACACACAACCCATCTGTGGGATAGTCCTGGAGCACCTGACTCAAGTGATCTGGGAGATTGTGTCATTAAACCCCACAGGACACCTATTAAGTAAGGCCAGTCTTCCAAGAGTGGGAGACCTAGCATATCTATGTAATACATAGAAATAAACACAGAGAGGCAGCCAAACTGAGGAGAAAAAAAAAATGTCCTAAATGAAAGAGTAGAACAAAACTCCAGAAAAATTAGTAAATGAAATAGAGACAAGCAATCTGTCAGAAACAGAGTTTAAAACACTGGTTATAAGGATACTCAATGAACTTAAGGAAAGTAGATAAACTCAGTGAGAACTTCAACAAAGAGATAGTAAACATAAAAAAGGACATATAAACCATAAAAAAGAACTAGTCAGAAATGAAGAATACAGTAGCTGAAATAAAAAATACACTAGAAAAAAATCAACAGCAGATTAAGTGAAATAGAGGATCAAATCAGCAATTTGGAGGACAATGTAACAGAAAACACCCTATCAGAACAGCAAAACTAAAAAAAAAAAAAAAAAAAAATGATTATAGATTAAGAGACCTCTGGGACAACATCAAGGTACTAACATTCTCATCATAGGAGTAAGTAGGAGAAGGAGGAGAGAGAACAAAGGATTGAGAACCTATTTGAAGAAATTATGACTGAATAGTTCTCTAAACTGGCAAAGGAAGTAGACATACAAGATCAGGAAGTGCAGAGAGTTCCAAATAAGATGAACCCAAAGAGGCCCGCACCAAGACACATCATAGTTAAAATGCCAAAGATTAAAGACAAAGAGAGAATATGAAAAACAGCAAGAGAAAAGCAGTTAGTTACCTACAATGGAGCTCCCATAAGACTGTCAGCTAATTTCTCTACAGAAATGTTGCAAGTCAGAAGGCTATGGCACAACATATTCTGGCACAAATATTCCAATATTTTCAAATATGAAAACCAACGACCTACATCCAAGACTGCTTTATCCATCAAGGCTCATTTAAAACAGAAGGAGAGAGAAAAAGCTTCCCAGACAAGAAAATGTGAAAGGAGTTCATCACCACCAAACCAATATTACAGTCATTGTTAAAGGGACTACTTTAAGAATAAGAAGGAAAAAATACACCATAAATATGAATACTAAAGAGGCAATAATTATTCACCTATGTACCTAAAATGATTATTTTAGATGTTAATGCATTAAATGCTCTAATCAAAAGACAGAGTAGCAGAATGGACCAGAAAACAGGGCCCATGCATGTGCTGTCTACAAGAGATCAATTTCAGATTAAAAGAAACATATAGAATGAAAGTAAAGGGAGGGAAAAAGATGTTTCATGCAAATGGAAGAAACAAATCTGCAGTAAGCAATACTTACATCAGACAAAATAGACTTTAACAGAAAGCCTATAATAAGAGAAAAATAAAAATATTTCAAAATCACACAAATGGACATAACCCATGTAAACATTTATGCACCCAACATAGGAGCACCTAAATATATGAAGCAAATATTGATGAACATAAGGGAGAGATAGTAACACATTCATAGTAGGGAATTTTAACATTTAATTGACATCAATGGATGAATCTTCCAGACAGAAAATCAATACGGGGGTATCATACTACCTGATAGCAAACTATAATACAAGGCTATAGTAATAAAAACAGCATAGTACTGTGACATATAGTTGATGTATTCAAGAGTTGTACACTTGAAACTTATGTAACCTTATGGACAATTGTTACCCCAATTAACTTTAATTAAAAAAAGTAAACTCAAAAGCCCTAAAACAACAACAACAACAACAACAACAACAACAAACCCCGGCATAGTACTGGCATAAAAACAGACACATAGGTCAATGGAAGAGAATAGAGATCCCAGAAGTAGTCATAGGCATATATAAAAGATAGTCTCTTCAATACATGGTATTGGGAAAACTGGACAGATATGCATGAAAAAATGAAATTTAACCACTTTCTTATACCATACACAAGAATAAACACAAACTGGATTAAAGACTTAAATGTAAGACCTGAAACCATAAAACTCCTAGAAGAAAACATAGGCAGTAAACTCTCTGACATTGCATATATATATATATATATATATATATATATATATATATATATATGTATCAGAAAAGAATTATATATATATATATATATATATATATATATATATATATGTGTGTGTGTGTATATTATTCTTTTCTGATATATCTCCTTGGGCAAGGGAACCAAAAATAAATAAATAAATAAACAAATGAGACCACATCAAACTGAAAATTTTTGCACAGCAAAAGAAACCATTAACAAAACGAAAAGATAACCTACTGATTGGGAGAAGTTATTTGCCAATGATAGACCTAATAAGGGGTTAATAGACAAAATTTCTAAAGAACTCATACAACTTAACCTCAAAAAACCGCAAAACAAAACAAAACTAAAACAATCCAACACCCCCCAAAAACAAACAAACAATGCAATTAAACAATCGACAGAAAACCTGAAGAGACATTTCTCCAATGAGGACATACACATGGCCAATAGACATATGAAAAGATGCTCAATGCCAATAATCATCAGAGAAATGCAAATTAAAATCACAGTGAGCTATCACCTCACACCTATCAGAATGGCCATTTTCAAAAAGACAACAAACAACAAGTATTGGCAAGGATGTGGTGAAAAGGGAACCCTCGTACAGTGTTGGAAATGTAAATTGGTGTAGCCACTATAAAAAAAGAGTATAACGGTTCCTCAAAAAAAAAAAAAAAAAAAAAAAAAAAAGAACTACCATAGGATACAGCAGTTTCACTTCTGCATATTTATCTGAAGAAATCCAAAACACTAATTGGAAAAGGTATATATATGTACCCTTATGTTCATTGCAGGATTATTTACTGTAGCCAAGATATGGAAGCAACCTAAGTGTTCATCGATAGACAATTGGATATTGAAGAAGTGGTACATACATACAATAGAGTATTACTTGGCCATAAAAAAGAATGAAATTTTATTATTTGTGACAATATGGATGTACCTAGATGGTATTATGCAAAGTGAAATAAGTCAGACAGAGAAATATAAATACAATATGATCTCACTTATATGTGGAATCTAAAGAACAAAATAAATGAACAAACAAAAGAGAAGCAGACTCGCATACAGAGAACAAACTGAGGTATGTCAGATGGATGGGGGTTTAGAGGCTGGGTGAAAAAGGTGTAAGATTTAAGAAGTACAAATTGGTAGTTACAAAATAGTCATGGGGATTGTAAAGTACAATATAGAAAACATAATCAATAATATTGTAATAACTATGTATGGTGCCAGGTGGGTACTTGTCTTATTGGGAGGATCACTTCATAAATTATGTAAATGTCTAACCACTATGCTGTATAGCTAAAGCTAATATAAAATAATATTGAATGCCAACTGTGATTGAAAAGTAAAATAAAAATTAATAAAAGAAGTGACATGCAAAAATAGTGAAGGAGAAATAAAAAAACATTCCTGAAAACAAAAATTTTAAAAGGCAAAGATAATAAGCAAATAACAATAATAAAACATTATAAACTAAAAATCACACCTCTAAAACTTCATGAATTAAAAGAAGTCATCATGAATATTACCAAAGATTTAAAACTTCCTAACAATGTACATGTTGCATATCAAAAACTGTGAAATATAGCTAAAGCAATATTTAGAGCTAAAGTGATATTAATACTTTGTACTATATTGTCATTTCCAAAAGTTAACGTAAAAATTGAATAGTCCCAAAGTGTGAAAAAAAATAATGAAATGAGGAAGTTAGTTAAGTAGGATATTAAAAAAAACCCATACAATACAAAATTGTACACCTGAAACCTATGTAACTTTACTAACAATTGTCACCCCAATAAACATTAAAAAAGAAAAAAAAACAAAAACTAGTTTTTGAAAAAATGTGTTGTAGAATGTTAAATCTACTAGCAAGATGATTAAGAAGGTAATTAAGTTACCAATTTTAGGAAGGAGAGAAGGAGGAGGAATGTTAAGTCAAGGTTGGAACAATGGCTAGGGAAAGATCAGGTTTCGACAACCTGCAAGATACTCAAAGATTTAAGTCTTTATTTCAGAGCAATGGGAAATTTCTGGAAGTTTTTAGTTGGTAGTAAATATATATATATATATATATATATATATATATATATATATATATATATATATATATATATTGAGAGGTAAAATATGGATCAGGAAGAAGTGTGTTAGACCAGTTAGGAGAGACCGATTGACAGAAGTTCAAGTAAGAACACAAGATTTGGTGTTTGATAGTGTATCAAAAAAAAAAAAAAAAAAAAAAAGTTAAGATAGTGTATCAGTTAGGGTCCAACAGGGAACAGAAGTCACACAGTAATTTGGACTAGAAAAGTTTATTACAAAGAATTTTTTACTATAACAGGGGAATAACTATAAGGGATCAAAACATAACTAAAGGATACCCTGGGGATGCAGGGACCCAGAAATTTACCCAAGAAGGTAGAAGCTTGGAGGAGGTAACCCTCCTTAGGGATGGGATTCTGACTTCATTGCAGAGGGTATGTTTAAAGCCCACTGTATGGAGAGAAGCTCAGAGTTACCTGGACCATAGCTGTCCAGTTGCTAAGAAAGCAGGAAGCCTCACCCCCTGGGTGCAGGCAGGTGGGCCGGACACTGCACTAGGACTAGCAAGTGGGGACTAGGTGGTTTGAGGCTGGCGGTGGGTGTGTGGAAAGAAATTTGAGAAAATACTTGCCAGCCAGGGTAGTGTGAGGCCTGGGAGGGCAATGGCCTGAGCGGAAGGTGGTGAGTGGTCCCCGGCTGGGCCAAGACTGAGAACTTGTCAAGGGACTGTGTGTTCTGGATATGTGGCTATGACAGAGAGCCACTGGATGCCCCACCCCCGGCTAAGCGAACAGAAGCACCCTGGTACCAGGAAGCGAAGTCCCTTCTTCCTGCAGTGCTCTTCCACAGTCCTCCACTGACAAAGTTCAACATGTGGGTGCCAGTTGCAGGTGAGAAATGCTTACCGCTCTCTTTTCACCGAGCAGGAAATAAACGATGGATTTGGAGCTGAGAGGCCTTAGAAACTCATCACATTCACAACTGGTACAGATAGGATCCAGGGATGAGGGGTCAATTAGGATTCCCAGGAAACTGGCTTGAGCCACTGAGAGGCCAGTTGATGTGTTTACTGAGATTAAATCCTCGAGAAAAAAGTTTTGACCAAAGTAGCTGAAAAACATTTTGAAAAGGCTGAGTTTAACAAACCTGAGAAATGCCCAGTAAGATGACAAGCTAGTTTCTTGTGGTGCTTGGATGGAGAGCTGAACTGGATGAGACATGGTGGTGGCAGCCCCATGGAGAGAGCATCGGTAAGAAAGAACACTGACAAAGTCTAGCATCCATGGCTCGGTAGAAGAGGCTGAGCAAATGTAGCCCAGGCGATCAGGAAAAGAAAGGGCAAAGTGTGGTCGCACAGGAGATGGGCAAGTTCTATTAAGGATACGGTGGCCAGTGGTGTCACATAAGAGAAGGACTGAAAAGGGCCCATTGGTTTTAAATCCAGAAGTTCTTGATGACTTGTGACTAGAGAAGCATCAGTGGGGGTGGAGACAGAGATGACTGTGGTTTGAGGAATGGCTGGGAGGTGAGGAATGGCTGGTCAGTCTGACAATCTGTGTGCATAAGTTTGCCTGCGAAGCAGAGAGGAAAGGATGAGAGTAACTCCAGAGATGGGGGATTGAGACAACGTGTTAGTTTTACTGGAGAGAAAGCAATTTTATGTTATGTGGAGGCTGCAAAGAGGGGGCGTGGCAGTTACATGTTGTTATGTGTGAGAGTGAAGGAGGAAAGAAACAGTTATGCGACTTTTCCCAGAGCTGGCAGTCAAGAAATGGTTTAACATGCTCTCTCACCAGCTGGGAGGGCTATAAATGTCATGTGGATGTCTTCCAGGAATGAGCCGAGGGACCCAGATGGATTTAGTAAGGATGATAGGAGATAATTCTGTTGTTGCGCAGGGTCACATGGAAATGCACAGGGCGTGTGTGTGTGTGTGTGTGTGTGTGTGTGTGTGTGTGTGTGTGTGTGAGATAGTTGTCAGAGCTAAGGTTTCAAAGTGGAGTCATTTGCAAAGGGTAAATGTTGGGAGAGGGAATCAGAAAGTGAAAGACAAACATTTACCATGACCTTTGGTTCTGACTGGTGAGCAATAAGAAGGTATCATTAGTGCAGTCTGACTTTCTCCTTTTTCATTTCCATCTGTGGTGATTTCCCCATATGGTTTTAAAGAAGCCACAGTGAATTTTAGCATTGGTCACCAGTACACTTGTATATAAAGTATGTAATACTCACTCTCAGATTCTCAAACTGCCTCACTTTTGGAAGCTGCTCCCTATAATCCCACTTCTCTTTGGCTAATAGGTTTGTTTGTTTTGCATTTATAGTTTTGTTAGGTTTTTTTGTTGACTTATCTTTCACTTTATCCCTCTATTAACACTTTCCTTCCCCGAAAGTGCTCTCCGATGTGCCCAAGTCTAGTTCTCCACCTGTTAGGGAGGTGGTTTTTCTCATGCTGCCAGAACATCTGGAGGTTATGGGACCCTCTTCCTGGACCTCATGTCCCCCCCTGCAGTGTGGGGTCTGGACAGTGGCTCCCCTCCCTCCAGGCATCTCTCCAGGGGAGGAAGTGGATGAAGCATGATGATACTCTGTTTACAGAGTGCTCTGCACGCCTCTAGGTACAAATGCTGCCTAAGTGGAAGCATTAATCGCTCAGAATTAACAAGGCACTGGGGACTCCATTTAAACTACAGCTGGTATTTTGCATTGTAATGTGCAAAAATTGCTGTCAGAGCCGACGTGGGGTTTGTCCATTGCATTTTATTTAGTAGAAATGTGTGTGGGCCTGAATGGCGTGTCCCTGTGGGGCAGACCACACTGCTGGGCTTCCAGGTGTCTGGTAGGCTTGCCCTGTGATTGTTCAGCCTTCCCCACCATTGTTAGAATCTCCTACATGTTTTGTTTCCAGAAGAGACCAAAAGTAGGCTGACAGTAGGATTCCCACACCCTCCTACCTTCCCTTCTGGCCTCAAGACACTGGTCTGTCATTTCTTGTATATGCGTCCTCACCTTGTTCAATAGTGTTCAATGATGCTGTCTTCCTTTAGCCTGAGTGTTTAGCCAAACATTAAATGTCTGTATTCTCCTGATGAGATTTGGGTGAATCTGGCAATGTTAATTGAAGTGCACACTCTGTTTCATTCACTGAGCTTCTAGAATGTGCCAGGGGCTTTCCTGGCAGCTGGGGAGCAAAGACGGAGTCAACAGGCACAGTTCAGTAGAGGACACAGTTCCCAAGGTATTGCAGTAAGTGACCTGACAGAGGCACAGTGCGAAGTGCCACAGGTATGTAGACGAAAGAGCAGTCAGTTCTGGAGCTGACAAGATCTAACAATGGAATGACAGGGTGTCAAGGAAGGCAATCTGGGCTTGGAAGGATGGTTAGGAATTCTTCAGGAAAAAAAAAAAAAGGAAAGGGCATTCCAGGCAGAGGGAAATCTGGGCAAAGATCTAGAATCAGGGTTATGCACTCGGTGTGCAGAGATGAGTAAGGGTGCCAAGTGGCAGGGCCAGTGGACAGATGGGGTGGGAGGGCATGGGAATTAACACCAGAGAAAGTGTTTTGTGCCCAGTTTGGAGTTCCCACCCTATCAATGGAAGCCACAGATGACTGCGAATAGGGACGTGATAATGGAAGCTGTGATGACAGAAGACTTCAGAGGGCAGAACTGAAAGAAGCAGGGTACAGCTGCCATGCCCCTGGTCACCTACCAGGGGGAGCGCGCAGGATCGACAGGTGCAGGTGCATGGAGTCCTCGCCACGTCCAGGAGCTCTGGTGTTTCTGCTAGCCTTACAGCTTCCATCAGCTTTTCTTGTACCATTTGGTTCAGGCCCTTACATCCAGTGTAAATAAGCAGTGACAAAACCCTCTCTTTTAGTTCAGTGACCCAGAGTTTGCATGGATTTTACATAATTAATACAAGACGAGACCATGACCCTTTCCGGCCCAATGGTGAGTGTTTCTTTGTGGGATCCATTCAGACGGAAACATCCTCTCTTCCATACATCAGACTTCCAAACAGGCTGTTGGAATAAAATTTAAAAGCTGGTGGCCTAGAGCAGATCCTGAGCCACAAGACACCCCACAGTGTATTGAAGGTTAATTCTGTGTAATGCAGTGTTAGTGGCAGTCATTTTGGTTGTTCTACATTTTTCAAAATTCATTTTCTGTGAGAATCCTAGCTGGCAACCATATAGTAACAAGAATATTAGTTGATCAAAATGCTACCCAACAGAGGTGTGGTGTTCACAGGTTGGGGTTACTTTGACTCCTCTCCCCATGTCCTAGTGTAGGAGAGAGCATGAACTTCACTCCATTCTCAGTGAAAGCAAATTACCTTTCTATTTTTTCTGCCAATGTATGCCATCACAAATTTAAGATATAAATTAAAAGAAAGATAAACATGAGTGTCACCTCATAGCAGGAGCTGCCACGGTGTCACCAATCCATGGCCTGCCTGTCCCAGTGCCCTTGTGGGTGTGGGTGTGTGTTTGTGGGGTAACTCTTACTGGGTGGGGAAGCTGGGCAGGATAGAAAAGTCTGTGCCTCCCCAAGCTGTGTTGCCCACCCCAATTCTATGGATAATCATAAGTTTGCTTTGCCAAGAATCAAATGGAAATAAATCAACACTCAGTTTATCAAGAAGGTTCTGGTTGAACTGTGGTAAATATAGCACTTTGGAGGCATTCTCTTTAGGAAATGAATCTTTTTCTTTTTCCTAAGTCACCATGGTCAGAGCCCAGTTTCTTGTGCCCACTCCTGTCGGGCAGGCCACTGAGCAGCCTGGCCCTTATTTGCCGCCCCTTTATCATGAAGGCATTCAGGGAGTCCTGGGCCTGACAGCAACTCTCCGGCTAGACTGACACCCGTGAGCAGCAGGGCTAAACAGGAAGTTGAGCCCAACATGACGGCCAAGTTGGGGCTGGGCGCTGCCTTCATGCTCCCTAAATCCACTTATCAGCCAAGGGTCTGGTGAGGAGGGGGTATGAGTGACACATCTACCAGGTGGAATACTCTGTGGGGTGAGGGGACCACAAGGCATTCCCAGCCCTCCCGCTGCAGGGGGCACATGATCGCCAGCAAGCGCAGAGAGAGGGCGGGGCCGCTCATCCCGGGCATGAATGTGCCTTTGGCCCCAGCTGTTCCCTGAGATCCTGACTCCTTATGAGGCGAAAATGACTTCAGCTGAGGTTTAATCCCATCTTCTTTGTCCTCAGTGAGGACAGAGAGTGGGCGGCCACTTCTCAGAGAAACTGTGCTCATCACTGACAACGTGGGGGCTCAGTCTTAAAAGTGCATTTGCAGGAAAGGTACTGAACACGTTGCACATGCTGTGTCTGGCCACATGCATTTACTTCTCCATTTGTCTCCACATCTTGGGTCTTTGACATAAGCGTAAGCAACCCAGAGAGACCTGTAAATTATCTGGCTGTTTTATGACCCCAGATCTCATAGTAGGCTACATTGTGAGACCCACCATCTATTTTTCAGGAAAACGGTGTCGTAGCAATAATAATTCCTTCTAACAGAAACAGCCCGGAACTAGGTGAGATTATTGAGAGAGCATTTATGGCTAATTAAGTAGATAGAGCACTCTTCACTGTTGGGACATGAGGGAGCAGATACACACAAGGAGACGGGGATGGGGGGGCACCTCAGGAAGTGGACGGGCCTGAAGGCAGACGACCTGGTCTGCTTATGTCCTTGATACCAGCTACATCATAACAATGGCAGGGCACTTCCCTTCTCTGGACTGCAGCTTTGCTAACTGGGCAATGAAGAGGTTGAACTGGATGACCTTCATGCTTTGTGATTTGTGAATCTGTGGGTAGAGAAGCTGTGTATTTGTACAGCGATGTGATAGGAGTGAAAGGCCGGTTAGTCCCTCACTCTTGATCAACCTTTGAGACTTCAGCCCCCCACTCACCAGTTGCAAAGGTGACAAATGGTTTAACTTAGTCCAGTAGCCAAATCCTAACATAAAAATAACTTAGACAACCCGAGGAATCACGTCCATTGTGTGTGTGAGTGTGTGTGTGTGAGTGTGTTTATGTGTGTGTCTATGTGTGTGTGTGAGCTCCCAGAATCTGTCCTTCCCCACACTGAGAACACTGTCAGCTGAAAGCACACAGAGTGACATAACTGGAGGCCATCTGTTAGTAAGAAAGCACCCATCATTCGTCACCTCCCTTAAGTGTGTTTGCCTCCGCCCAGGGGAGACCAACAATAGTGTTCCTGCTCAGGAATCCTCTCTGTCTTCCAGTGTCAAATCCCCAGACAAATACAGTTGGGAAGAAATTATTCTCATAGTAAAAAATGACACATCCTTCTTGAAAAACTTCTTAGCACTTAAAAACACAGGTCCACTCTCCCCCTTGCGGAGGTGCTGGATAAATCTTGACCCCCAGGGACTCAACCACAGCTGGCCTACCCCTCCCACCACATGCATTTACCTGGAGACATAACTGCAGTGATGTTTTTTCAGCAAGCCTCCCGTATCCAGTGATGATCTGACACCCCAGAAGATAACGGATGTCCCATCAGTTATTAGAAGAGAGAGTAGGACTTCCGGAAAAATGGCAGAGTGAGGTGAGCCTCTGTAAAGCTCCCCTGGAATTTACAAAGAATCGAACAACAAAAACTCCACAAAGGACTCCCTGCACAGCAGACAGGCAACACGAAGAGGTCCACTACCAACTGAAATCACCTACAGGTGGGAGATTCGCGCGAGCGGGGGAGGAGGAAAGGGAGAAGCGCGCGGACACGGAGCCGAGCGGGCTCAGGACGCAGACCTAGCTCAGTGCGCCAAGCTCGCTGCTTCCCGGAACTACCGCAGCTGCGGGAGATCGGACTGCTAGGGCTCCGCCAGGGCTCCACAGGGCTGAGGGGACAGCATATAACATGGCTGAACCCAACGCTCACGGCAGAGACCTCGGAGAAAAGACTGAGGGAAAAAGGCTGAAAACGGTGGTTTAAGCCCGCACTGCCGAGCAGAGAACGGAGCCTTAGGCACTGAGACTAGCTGGCCCCTCCCTCCCCTCACAGAGCTCGCCCCGCCCCCACCTGCCCGGTGCTAGAAGCGAAACAATAGCAGTGTCAGATCAAAACAACAGAAAATTTGCTGTTTTGAGAACTGTGGACCGCAAACACAAATTCACAGCCCAACTAGTTCCAGCAAAGGGGAGAGAGCTGTGGAAGCAGGACCGGCTGTGGTGGTGGTCGCCGCCATTGCTCTGGGCCACCTCTCATAACTCACCCCGCCCCTGACCCCACCTATCTGGGCGGATCCCTGCAGGAGTAAACAGAACTGCTGAAATATACGGGCTCTGAATCAGGAGCTGGAAGAGCTTCGGAACATCAAAAGCTCTCCACATACCCACCGGGACACTGCGCCCTGTGACCTAGACGAACTATTAACAGAGGAGAAGCCCATCTCCCAGGGAATCCCCCCATTGTGTGAGAAGTTGGAATAGTGCAGAGAAAACATAGCACTACTGTGTAGGAGATGAAAAATAAGTTGCAGTTGGAGAAATAATAAAACATTCTACCAACAAGTACTGGCAAACAAAAGAAAGACCGCTTCCTATCAACCTGTTGCAGAAGTCACTCCTGTAGATGTCTAGGAAGAGAAATAGTAAAACCAGTAATCGCCATGAATAACCAAGGCAACAAGATAGCTCAGAAAGAAAGTGAAAAATCTCCAGAGAAGGCACTTAAAGATACAGAAATATGTGATTTAAATGACAGAGAATTCAAGACTGCAGTTCTGAAAAAACTCAACGAGATACAAGAAAACACAGATAGGCAGTTAAAGGAACTCAGAAACACAATCAAAGAACAGCATGAGCATTTTACGAAAGAGATTGAAATCTTAAAAAAGAATCAAATAGAATTTCTGGAGATTAAGAACTCAATAGAAGAAATTAAGAATGAAATAACCAGCTTAGGTAGTAGAGTTGACCAGATGGAGGAAAGAATCAGTAACATCGAGATAGAAACCTGGAAATGACACAAATAGAAGAAGAAAGAGACTTGAGACTTGAAAGAAATGAAAGAACTCTACAAGAACTTTCTGACTCCATCAGAAAGAGCAATATAAGAATAATGGGCATACCAGAAGGAGAAGAAAGAGAGAAGGGAACAGAGAATATATTCAAACAAATTGTCGATGAGAACTTCCCAAATTTGTGGACAGAACTGGACCCTCAAATCCAAGAAGCAAATAGAACACCTAGTTACCTCAATCCCAACAGACCTTCTCCAAGGCACATTGTATTGAAGCTGTCTAAAATCAACGACAAAGAAAGAATCCTCAAGGCAGCCAGGGAAAAGAAGACGGTAACTTACAAAGGAAAGCCCATTAGATTATCATCAGATTTTTCAGCAGAAACTCTACAAGCCAGGAGGGAGTGGAACCAAATATTCAAACTACTGAAAGAGAGAAACCATGAGCCAAGAATAATATATCCAGCAAAGATATCCTTTAGATATGAAGGAGGAATAAAGACCTTTCCAGACATACAGAAGCTGAGGGAATTTTCTAATACACGACCTGCACTACAAGAAATACTAAAGGAAGCTATTCGACCACTATGAACAGGGACAATTTGTGGCAACCACAACTCAAAAGGGGGGAGAGTAAAGGCCTGAACCGGAATATGGGAATGGAGAAAGTAAGCGTGCTGAAGAAAATGGAATACTCTAAATATCAAACTTTCTTTTACATAAACTTAAGGGTAACCACTCAAAATTAATCCAGAATTGAAATATATACTGAAATAAAAGAAGAAACAGAGGGAAACATCATAGAATACCACCACACAGAAATAATAGACAACACCAAAAAGGCAAAGAAACAATGGAGACACAACCTTACCAGAAAACTACAGATAGAATGACAGGAAATCCTCACATATCAATAATCACCCTAAATGTAAATGGACTGAACTCACCAATAAAAAGGCACAGAGTAGCAGATTGGATCAAAAAACTAAACCCAACCGTATGCTGTCTCCAAGAGACACATCTCAGCTACAAGGACAAGCATAGACTCAAAGTGAAAGGGTGGAAATTGACACTCCAAGCAAATGGTACCCAGAGAAAATCAGGTGTAGCCATAATGATATCAGATGAAACAGACTTCAAGGTGAAACAGATAACAAGAGACAAAGATGGACATTTCATAATGGTGAAGGGGAGTGTACAACAAGAAGACATAACAGTCATCAATATTTATGCCCCCAATCAGGGAGCACCGAAATACACCAAGCAACTACTAACAGAACTAAAGGGAGAAATTGACCAAAACACAATTAGACTAGGGGACTTAAATACATCATTGACAGCTATGGATATATCATCCGAAAAGAAAATAAATAACGAAATAGTAGCCCTAAATGACACATTAGATGAAATGGACATCGTTGACAATTATAGAGCACTTCATCCTAAAACATCAGAGTATATATTCTTTTCTAGTGTACATGGAACATTCTCAAGGATAGACCATATATTGGGACATAAAATCAGTCTCAACAAATTTAAGAAGATTGAAATCATACCATGCATATTCTCTGATCACAAGGCTTTGAAATTGGATATCAACTGTAAAAAGAAAGCGGGAAAAAACACAAATACATGGAGACTAAACAACATACTTTTAAAGAAGGACTGGGTCAAAGAAGAAATTAGAGGAGAGATCAAAAGATACATAGAAACAAATGACAATGAAAATACATTCTACCAAAATTTTTGGGATGCAGTGAAAGCAGTTTTAAGAGTGAAATTTATCTCATTACAGGCCTATCTCAAGAAACAAGAAAACTCCCAAATAAATAACCTCATGTTACACCTTAAAGAACTAGAAAAAGAAGAACAAGTAAAACCCAAGGTCAGCAGAAGAAAGGAAATAACAAAAATTAGAGCAGAACTAAATGAAATAGAGAACAAAAAGACAATAGAAAAAATTAATATGACAAAGAGCCGGTTCTTTGAAAAGATTAACAAAATTGACAAACCCTTGGCTAGACTTACTAAGATAAAAAGAGAGAAGACACTGATTAACAAAATCAGAAACGTAAAAGGGGAAGTTATCACGGACACCACAGAAATACAAAGGATCATCCAAGAATACTATGAAGGACTATATGCCACCAAATTCAACAACCTAGAAGAAATGGACAAGTTCTTAGAAACATATAGCCTTCCAAGGCTGAACCATGAAGAACTGGAAAATCTAAACAGACTGATCACCAGTAACGAAATTGAATCCGTCATCCAAAACCTTCCCAAAAGCAAAAGTCCGGGACCAGATGGCTTCACTAGTGAATTCTACCAAACCTTCAAAGAGGATCTAATACCAATTCTGCACAAACTCTTCCAAAAAATTGAAGAAGAGACAGTACTCCCTAACTCATTTTACGAGGCCAACATTACCCTGATACCAAAACCTGGTAAGGACAGCACAAAAAAAGAAAACTACAGACCAATATCTCTAATGAATACCGATGCAAAAATGCTCAATAAAATTCTAGCAAATCGAATACAACAATGCATTAAAAAGATTATTTATCACGACCAAGTGGGGTTCATCCCCGGGCACAAGGATGGTTCAACATACGCAAATCCATCAATGTGATACATCACATAAACAAAATAAAGGACAAAAATCATATGATTATATCAATTGATGCAGAAAAAGCATTTGACAAGATACAACATCCATTTATGATTAAAACACTTAATGAAATGGGTATAGAAGGAAAATACCTTAACATAATGAAGGCCATATATGACAACCCCTCTGCTAATCTCATAATTAATGGAGAAAAACTGAAGCCCTTTGCTCTACGTTCAGGAACACGACAGGGATGTCCCCTATCACCTCTGCTTTTCAACATAGTGTTGGAAGTCCTTGCCAGAGCAATCAAGCAAGAGAAAGAAATAAAAGGCACCCAAATTGGGAATGAAGAAGTTAAATTATCACTCTTTGCAGATGACATGATGCTATATATAGAAAACCCAAAAGACTCCACCAAAAAGCTATTAGAAACAATCAACGAATACAGTAAAGTTGCTGGCTACAAAATCAACGCACAAAAGTCCATTGCCTTCCTATATACTAACAATGAAATCTCAGAAAAAGAAATACAGAAACCAATTCCTTTTGCAATTGCAGCAACAGGAATAAAATACCTAAGAATAAACTTAACCAAGGATGTGAAAGACCTATATGCTGAAAACTATAAGACATTTTTGAAAGAAATTGAAGAAGACACAAAGAAATGGAAATACATTCCGTGCTCATGGATTGGAAGAATCAACATTGTTAAAATGGCCATATCACCCAAAGCAAAATACAGATTCAATGCAATCCCCATCAAAATCCAAATGGCATATTTTAAAGAAATAGAACAAAAAATCATCAGATTTGTTTGGAACCACAAAAGACCCCGAATCGCCAAAGCAATCTTAAGAAAAAAGAACAATAATGGAGGTATCACACTTCCTGACTTTGGCTTGTACTACAGGGCTACAATAATCAAAACAGCATGGTATTGGCAGAAAAACAGACACATAGACCAATGGAATAGAATTGAGAACCCAGAAATAAAACCACATAAATATGGACAGATAATTTTTGACAAAGAAGCTAAAAACATACAATGGAGCAAAGACAGCCTCTTCAATAAATGGTGCTGGGAGAATTGGATAGCCACATACAAAAGAATGAAACTGGACTGCTATCTGTCGCCATGTACCAAAATTAATTCAAAACTGATCAAAGACTTAAGCATAAGACCTGACATAATAAACTGCATAGAAGAAAACATAGGTACTAAACTTATGGACGTTGGGTTCAAAGAGCATTTTATGAATTTGACTCTAAAGGCAATGGAAGTAAAAGCTAAAATAAACGAATGGGACTATATGAAACTTAAAAGCTTCTGCACAGCAAAAGAAACCATCAACAAAATAAAGTGGCAATCAACTGAATGGGAGAAGATTTTTGCAAACAGTGCCTCCGATAAGGGGCTAATATCCAAAATATACAAGGAACACATGAAAATCAACAACAAAAAAACAAACACCCCAATTGAAAAATGGGTAGAGGACCTATAGCGACATTTCTCCAAAGAGGACATACAAATGGCAAATAGACATATGAAAAAATGCTCAACATCACTAAGCATCAGAGAAATGCAAATAAAAACCACAATGAGATACCACCTCACCCCAGTCAGAATGGCTATCATCAACAAGACAAATACTAGCAAGTGATGGAGAGGCTGCGGCATAAAAGAAACCCTCATGCACTGTTGGTGGGAATGCAGACTGGTGCAGATGCTATGGAAGGCAGTTTGGAGGTTCCTCAAAAAATTACGAATAGAATTACCATATGTCCCAGCAATCCCTCTCCTGGGTATCTACCCCAAAAATCTGAAAACATTTATCCATAAAGACACATGTGCTCCAATGTTCATTGCAGCTTTGTTTACGGTGGCCAAGACATGGAAACACCCAAAATGTCCTTCGATAGATGAATGGATAAAGAAATTGTGGTATATATACACAATGGAATACTATTCGGCAGTAAGAAAAGCTGATATAGGATCATTTGTGATAACATGGATGGATCTTGAGAGTATAATGTTAAGCGACATAAGTGAGACAGAAAAAGCAGAGAACCTTATGATTTCACTGATATGTGGTATATAAACCTAAAACAACAAAAGAACAAGACAAACAAATGAGAAACAAAAACTCATAGACACAGACAATAGTTTATTGGTTACCAGAGGGTAAGGGGGTTGGGGGGTGGGAGATGAGGGTAAGGGGGATCAAATATATGGTGATGGAATGAGAACTGACTCTGGTTGGTAAACACACAATGGGATTTATAGATGATTTAATACAGAATTGTACACCTGAAATCTATGTAATTTTACTAACAATTGTCACCCCAATAAATTTTTTAAAAAATGTCACAGATTCTCACTGTTATTACTGAGATTTAGTAGAATTCTATGAACAAATAGTTTTCCCTCTTATGCCCTTAGGGCAATTCTCAGAGACTTTAAATAATTGTTTCATATGACTTTCTGCAGTTAAATGGTTTTCTTGGGGGAGAGGGTCTACTGAGCTCAGCACGCCTCTGTTTTGCATGCCCTTTATCGCTTATATTTTTTATAAACTGAAGATTTCTTTATCTTCCAAAATCATTATAACACAGTTCCACTATTGAATGTTATAAAGTTTTCTTTGTGTTGTGTAATAAGGCTTTAGAACTCTTGTAGTTTGAATTTTAGAGTTTTTCATTTTCTTCCCTTAACTTTGACAAGTTAGCTATTTCTTTTTATTATGGAAGCCTATGTGCCTCTAATTACCCTCTTTCTTGCCTTCTAATTTTCATATTCAAAGACGATTGGAAACTTGTGATAACTATGGACAATTATAGTAAAAACATTCTGATTGAGGGTACAGAGAAATCTCCAGGGAACCAGGTGTTTATCCTCTAAGTCATGTCACTTCCTCCCTGTCTGTGTCTGTATCTTTTCTTCTCTTCTTATAAGGACACCAATCATCAGTGCCCATCCTAATGACCTCATCATAACTTGATCACATCTGCAAAGATTCTATTTTCAAGTAGGGTCACATTCACAGGGACTGGAGGTGGGAAATCAACATATTTTTTTTGGAGGGACACATTTTAACCTATTACAGTGGCTTTGGTAGAGCAGTTTGAGGTGAGGTGCTCATCTTTGTTAGGCATCTTAGTCATCCTTGACAATTAGTTACATCTATCCAACTGAAGAGCATTTTATTCTACAGTCACTGAAGGACGTGTGACCCACTGAAGTCCTCCATGAAATGTGCCTCAGTCCAGGATTACTAAAAATGGAGAGTACCGTCACCCAAGAACCCCTAAGAAGTGCCTCAGTTCAGGATCCTTCAAAAAAAATCAATACTTTCATTGATGTACCTCAAAACATATCATGATTGTGGCCTAGTTAGGGCCCATTTTGGGAGACACTGGGAGGGCTGCCATATTCTGATTTCAGCTGTGTCAACAAGGCAAGCTTGACCTGTGTCTTTGCCCAGGTTTAGACCCCTAAAGGTGAGGCTTCAGTGCTGGCTGATATTCAGCATCTTGGACAGAGTCCATTCTTTCTAGGTATGTGCTGGGTACTCCCCTAAAAACAATGTAAAATAATCCCTTTTCATGGAGGAGGGGATAGAGGCTCAGAGAGGTCACGTGACTTGCCAATGTTCACACGACTCATGAGTAGTAAAGCTAGGTCCTTTGGTGCCATTCAAATGCTCTTTGCATTGCACCATGCTGATTCTATTTTACTGGGCTGTAGTTACCATCAGTGAACATTTTACCCATGGTTGGACACATTAGGCTGGAGGGTATTTGATGGAGGCTGCAGGAGTCCCTGGAATCTGAACAGTGGACACAGGGCTGAGTTCCTTTGTATCTCAGAGGGTCACTCTTTCATCCATTCATTGTTCTTTGATGTTGTCTAAGTGCATACAACGTGCATATGAAGCACGGCAAAGAAGCTATGCTGTGAGCTTGCAGTCTCACAGGCAGAGGCCTTTACATTCATCACTGCAAGTGGAATAATTCTGGGAGCGGCCACCTATTCCAGGCCTAAGGGCTCTTCTTTGAGGATGAGACCACTGAGCCAAATGCAGAAGAATTCTAGGAATCAGACAAATCATGTAGAAAAGCCTGCAGGAGGCAGAAGAATGGTCTCCTTGGGTTTGAACCACATGAAATAGGGGCCCTAGAAATGAACCTGCTGGGAATCATAGGTGTCACCACCAGGAGTCTTGATCCATGTGAAATAATTTGATGATCTTCATTGAAGTCCTCAGAGAGTTGGGAGTCATCCAGGGAGCCAGAAAGATAGGTTGCAGATGTCCAGTGCCCTCACATTGTGCAAGACAGACTCCTATTCACTGTCTGCTTTCCTGGACTCTGGAATTGCTCAGGGTCACCTTGGGCCTCCCACCTGGACTGGAAATGAAGCAGCAAGTGCACTTGGGCTGTGCCCAGTAAGAGCTGTGGTCAGAATTTTTGGAGGGCATGATCACTGTAGGGTCCTGGCCCTTTTTCTCAGCCTGTGATCAGAGACATGCCAGGCAGGGCACTGTGAGGGGAGAAGCCTTTGTTACTTCAGCACTCCAGTGAGCAGGGGATGCTCTCTGATCCCCTGGATTTGTGCCTGTCCACATGGCCATGAAAAAATTGCCTCAGGACTTGTATGACAAGAAAACTGAGTTTGCCAGATAAGCTTGGATTTAATAGGACCCTTAATTTAGGCATCTATTCCATCATTCACTCAAGCATCAAATATTTATCAAGCAGCTACCATGTGCATAGCCACCTGCTTACTATAGGGACATAGAGGTAGGGGAAGAATATTTCCTGACCCTAACTTGCTCACAATGCAGTGAAGCAGCTACCCAGAAAGTGTTCCGACGACACAGTTGTTATGATAGAGGTGGGTGTAAATCCAGATATGAGAGAGAGCAGAGCAGAGAGCAGTTAACCTAGGGGCAGAGACCTCAGTTCATGGATGGAGATGCAGACCCCACAAAGTTTTGGCTCCATTTCTGCCTGAAGATTAATTGCTGCTCTCACAGGATTGTGAGGAAGATCCTTCTCCCAGTTCCCTGAAGACTACTTCAGACCTTTTCCAGACCCTTAGTGTTAATCCTCCAGGACAGCCCTGGGATGAAACTAATGGTGAAGACTCATTGCAAGCACCTGGGTCCTAAGTGAAGACATTAAGCTGCTGAATGACACCTCATCTGGAGGCCTACTTGGACTCTAGTTATGTGAGTTTAGCTAGGGTTTCCGTTACTTGTAGCCCAGATCTGATAGATAGATGCCTGTATACATTCTTCCTAGACATAGGATAAACATATGTATGTCCAGATGGTGCAAGACAGCACTGGGTTATGTCCACTAGTCCAGCATAATTATTAATAACACCCCCTTTCACTCTCTAAGGTTCCTAGGTCTGGACAATAGAGTACGTGTTCACTCTGCTGGAATTATTCTGCATGGACGTCTTCTGCATGGAGAACTCCTACTTAAGACATCTAAAGCCTATTTATGCAGCACTTCAGTGGGAGGCTTACTCAGTCTTCCTCTTTAATTCTCCATTTGCCTGAAGGGAGTCCCTGCACTTTGTAACAACCTGGCATGTGGAGATGTCTAGCACTGCATATAGCAGACTGTACTGAAATTATTTATATTTATTAGATTGTGAGCTTATGGGCAGGTAGTGCATGTGCTCAACAAACAATTGTAAAAGACACAAATGCTTTGTTCAAGGTAAATTATTTTCATGCAGTAGAGAGAAACACTGAGCCACAAAGTGCCTCATAGTTATTTATGGGTGACAGAGCTTGACAGAGCCTCAGGCTCCTCATCCCAGGGCACAGACACTCGGTGACCTGCAGGGAGCAGTCATTGTGAGGCATCTCCTGACCAGCGCTGTCAGTCTCCTGAGCAGCTGCAGGGTCTGCCCAAAGGACCCAGCACAGTGCTCTGGGCGCCCCCCTGCCTGGGGCCTAGAGCAGGAGGACACTAAGGCTCCTCCTGAGGACTCCTGGCAGCGAGGCTGAGCTGGGTGGGCATCACCTGCCACTTTAGGAAGCCAAGAGTCATTGTAATGGACAGGCCCCATTCCCCATTTCAAAATGAAATGCCTTTTGTTGTCTGGCACACTTCGAGCATCTTAGAACCGAGTTTCGTTTGTATTTCCCTGTTGTTCTTTGGCCCGTGCAAAGGGTTTATGGCTTCCATGGATCGTTTCTCTATTGGAAAGACTGGAGTACAGGGAGGCAGAATGACTGTGGGTCTTCATTCCACTTCTCTGGACAGTCAGTTATGTCTGCAGGTTTCTGAAGAAGGTGCTGTGCACTGTGCCCTGTTTTCTCTCCTCTGCTGACCTGGAAACCTTAGCTTATTAGGAATTTCCATCATCCTAGAAGTTTGAAGGGGTCACGGAAGCCAGGAAAGGGGTTTACTCTTTAACAAAGATCACTGGGTCCACTGACATGGAGAGCCATGTTTACCTGGTTAGCAAAGGGGTGCTCTGCAGTCAGGAATGAAAGTAAAGTCAAGGAGACAGAACCATTGAAGATACCCCAGCATCCTTCTAAAGCCAGCACGACCAATAGGGTGGCATAGCCACGGCCACTGAGAAGCATGTGTGGCCATGGCCAAGCAGCTCAGCATTTAGGGGTGTATCCTGCCCTATGTGCCCTGGCACCCTACACGGCTCTGAAGCTCAAACGTGCAGGGGAGGAGGTTTTACAGAGAGCTGTCAGAAGTGAAACACACTCGTCAGAATCAGCCCCTAGCTCTGTAAGACATTTTCCCAGCATCATCTCTGCACCCCAGCTTGCCACATTTGGCACACGTATCCTCACAATGCCACACCTTCACCAGGAACCACACAGTTCTCAGCCTGTGCATCTGCACAGCCATTTGACTAGGCCTGGATGTTTCTCTGTCTTTGCTGTCCAACAAAGCTGTGAATAAACTTGAAAGCCCAACTGAAGCAATTTCTCCTAAGAAGCCTGCCTTCTAGGAGCTTCCAGAACCAAAGAAATTGGGGTCTTTTTCTCTTATGCTCCGAAAATTTTGGACATACCTTGGCTTCACGTTAGGGTGCTAGAGTCCTATTTGAGTGTGTGTGTGTGTGTGTGTGTGTGTGTGTGTGTGTGTGCATGCGTGTGTCCCATTTACCATGTGAAATCCCTTAAGGAGAAGGCACTATCTAGTCCAGGCTTCCAGAATGTTCTCTATCTTATATTCAAAGATCTGGAACATTGAATGAGTTGATCGAGTGCCTACGAGTGTTGTGAGAAAACTGCCACTTCCAGGAAGATAAACTTTTAAACTATGAGAAATTGTTTTTTTCTCCTTTTGGTTTGGCAAATAACTTTCATTCTGTAATGGAAAATTTTGATTGGAATCTTGACTCTGTATTGGAGGTAATGAACTTCACTAAAAATGGATTAGAGCAGTTCATAAACTCTTTCTCTAAGTGTTATCATGTTACAGGGCCCGCAAAGGTTACTTAGCTTGGCAAGAAGATGCACACTAACGATCAACATAACAATTTCCTGGATTACTGTGCAGGTTTCTAACATATCTCAGTATCCTTGCCTATGAGTAAACAGCTGTGACATAACCAGTTTCTGCTGTAAATCAACAGAAATCCAGAGCTTTTTGCAGTTCTCTTGCAAGGAGAATGAAGGACTAAATGGGACAGAGTGGACGCGAGGGAACAATCACCGACAGCAGGAGACATTTAGAGCGCATGTTGGGCCAGTCTCTCTTCTAAGTGCTGGGCCTCAGTGGCCTTTGTGACCAGTCTGGACTGGGTTCTGCCACCACACCCACATGGAATGCACAGTGGTTGAGTGTCTTTTCCCGGTCATATAGCCGAGACCCTAAATGATTGCATTTTAAAGCCCTGGTGCCTAACCACTTTCTCCTTAATTAGAAATAAGAATATATTGAGGTTCAAGTTCGGAGATGTCTGCTGAGGCAGACAAACAGAGACATGTTCTCATGGTTCAGAGCTCATGTCCTTCTGTCCAGGACAGGGGCCAGCATGCGCTGGGTGCAGCAAAGCCGGGCATGGGAAGATCCTGGACTGGGTCTGATGTGGCTTGTGAGAAGCAGGGTGTCTTTGGCATGTTGTTTGCACCCTTGATACACTGGGTTCTTCATCTGTAAAATGGGGCTGTTTTCAGGGTTTAATGAGTTACTTCATATACAGAGCTCAGCACAGTATCTGGGTGCATGAAGAGATGGAAAAGAAGGGGGAGGAGGAGGAGGTAAGGCATGGTAGTGACAGGGTTCTGCTAAGGCAGGGGGCAGAGTGTCTGTCCTCTTAAAAGTGCTCCCATTTCTGTGGTCACAAGACTGTCCTAAAAAAAAAAAAAAAAAAAAAAAAAAAGATTTCCAGAAAGGCCCTCGGGGATCCCTTTGCTCCCTTGTGTCTTTCTCTTCTTGGACTTGGTACCAATTGCTACTTCTTTTAACCTCCTCCCATCCCTGCCCAGCCTTGCCCATCCCCTGGATTAAGAACTGGCCATTCAGTTCAAGGACCGGCCCTTGGGTCTGTGTACGATCCCAGGCTTGGAATCAAGCACTCAGCATCACACAAACACAGCTGCACAAAAGTGCCTTGCCCTCACCTGGAGCCTGGCCGAGCGACATCCCCCAGCCTATGTCCATTGTGGTGCAGGGCCAGCTGGAGACACTCACCTGAGAATATCCTGCTGGTTATAGCAGATTGGGGCAGCAGGAGAGGGACTTCCCATGGGGAGGCAGGACCAGCAAAGCTAGGACCATCTTCTAGAAAAGTCACAAAGATGGTTCCCTTAAGAGAGAGGGGATTGGGGGCTATTTCACTGAGACATCACACCGACCTTAAAAACAGATGGAGAAATTTGTGGATTTCAGGAAAGTCTCAATGTTAATGACACTCAAGCACCATAGGCTGGGCTCTGGCAGTAGTTTGGCTCTTCAGTTTAATTATCCATAGCCCTGCCACTTCCACAGCCTGAGCCAAGGTGACTGAGTTCCTCGTACAACCATAACATTCATTTATCATGTGTGTTTATAATAACTGACATACCTCAAGGCCATTGACAAAAAGCAGCTTGCTGATGGCTAAGGGTCTCAATGGTCACACAGTGGGAAAGGACATTGGCCAAGCCTTGAGATTTGGGTAACATGTGACTTATCTCAGAAATGCTTGACTTTGAAAAATATACACAGATTGACCCACATGGAACCTTAAAACTATTTTTTGGCCTTCTGCATTCTCTGTCTCATTAAAAATGTTGGTTGTTTAAAATTGTTGGGGATAATTAAGTAGGCCTGTAGTTGATTTATGGGGGACAAACAGAGCTATGAATGCACAGGAATATTATGTGAGGGAGGTAATTTATGAAGATAAAGCTAAATGCTGACGGGGTAAGTCTAACTCAAAGTTGACTATAAGAAGTGATATATCCCTCCGAATCCACAGAGGCCAAAAACATCCAGGTGAGTACCACATATTGACATCCTGGCCCACCCTTTGAGTTCATTTGCTTTTTAATCCTATCTCAAGACTTGAAGAAAGAATGAAATTAAATACTTCACCCCCACACCCACACCCACGCATATACACCCCCCACCCCAACTTGTAACTGTGGAGCTGAACTGTATGTGGAAGTGGAAGTGGAATGAAAGGGGATAGTTGTGCTAACTGGGTCTGATGAGTGACCTTCCCTTTCCAACACCCAGCGTTTCTTTGAAGTGTGACTAATACAGGGGTGCCTCGGTTTTCAAACGTAATCCACTTTGGAAGACCACTCAAGTTCTGAAATGTTCGAAAAGCGAGGTATGGTTTCCCCATAGAAAGTAATGCATTGTGTGTTCACCACCCGGAGTCAGTTATCCTTCCATCACCATATATTTGATCCCCTTTACCCTCAACAATTGTCACCCCAATAAACTTTAATAAAAAAAAAGAAAGTAATGAAAAATGGATTAATCCGTTCCAGACCTTTAAAACTAACCACTAAAACTGCAAATTTAGCATGAGTTTTACTATCTAATGATACCATAGACCCATAAAATTTATGGTGTTCGTAAACAGAAATGTTGTCAACGGAAATGTTTGAAAACCGAGGTACCACTGTACTCACCACAAGGCTGTTTTTACAAGTTATGAATTGGAGGGTGTCAGTACAGCTGGAGTGTGTCTGGGCCTTTCTCTCTTGAGTTCTTTGGGATGGGGTGAGGAAGCTTGGTTGATCTCTCTTCTTGGCGAAGCTGTTTTGTAAGACAACAAAATAGGAATGCACCAGGGCTGACCTCCATAGGGAAAATGGTCTTGGAAGGCAGAGGGCATCCGAGACTTTCAAGCACTTGACTTTCCTAGTCTGGCAGAGCTCACTGCTGGTCCAGAGCAACTTGGGTCAGCAGGTGGGCATCCTGATGGGGGCACTGCATCCCTGCTGCTCCTGGCTATGGTGGCAGCTTCCAACAGCTGCACTTGGGCCATAGGCTTCATCCCGTCCTCTGTCTCATCACTCTGGTCTCTCAGTGGTTACTCAATTACGTACTTGTTTCTGGCCATTTTGAAAGGCTGACTCTCCTCTGCGTCAGAGGACAGCTATCTCTGTTTCTCATTTGTTTGTCTTGTTCTTTTGTTGTTTTTGGTTTATATACCACATATCAGTGAAATCACATGGTTCTCTGCTTTTTCTGTCTGACTTATTTCGCTCAGCATTACTCTCTCAAGATCCATCCATGTTGTCACAAATGTTCCTATATCATCTTTTCTTACTGCCGAATAGTATTCCATTGTGTATATATACCACAACTTCTTTATCCATTCATCTATCGAAGGACATTTTGGTTGTTTCCATGTCTTGGCCACCATAAACAAAGCGGCAATGAACATTGGAGCACATGTGTCTTTATCTCTAAATGTTTTCAGATTTTTTGGGTAGATACCCAGGAGAGGGAGGTGCAGCCGTTATGGAAGGCAGTGTGGAGGTTCCTCAAAGAATTACGAATAGGACAGCTATCTCCTATCCTGATTGTGAGTTCCAGGGAAGCCAGTGTGGGTCAGGTCCCATCTGTACACACACACCTGTGCATTTATGCATCACTCACTTCTGGCTGCCTTTCCTCTCTCCAGTTCTGCCCTGGGCATACTTCAATCCCTAACATCTCCAATAAATTGGCTCACTCCAGAATCATTTGTCCATTACCTGGTCTGGGATCCCAGCTTGGGTGTGCTCAGGTCAGAGGCCATCTCCACTTTCTCTGCACATGTTGTCCTGGATATGCACACTCTGTGTCCCATAACATCCAAGGGAAACAGAAAATTGGGCTCTAACAATGGCCACAAGTCAAAATAGTATTCATTAAATATTTTCTTTACATGATTCCTTTCTTGATGGTGCTCTTAATAAAACCAGGGTGACCATAAAGAAAGGGCCTGATCCCGACTTCTTTCTCATTTCATCTCTTCCTTCCTTTCTGTACTCTCCTCAAGTTGGAAATCCCACCCTTCTCTGAATCCCACGTTTCTGCTTCCGTGTCTTTTCCAATGTCATTCTCCTCATTGGGCATGACCTTCCTGCTATTCCCCTGTCCCATTTAATTAAAATGTCAGCTCCAGCATTAAGGTTTCTCTGTTTTTTCTTTTTTTTTTTGTCCGGTCAGAAACCACCTCAGAATCTGAGTAAACTTTCTCTGTTCCAAACCCCAAAGCTCTCCACAAATCACCACTAAAGATCTCTTTGTTCTAACAAAAGAAACATTTTGCAAACCTGGTTTGAGTTACTGCGTGAACTTGGACATACTTAAAATGCTTAAAATACTCTTTAATGCAGAATTTAAGTTGATTTAAACTATTCTTGTCCTCAATTTGTCTGAATTGGTAAATTTATTGCATGGAAAAATCAAAATCAGTGACTGTATTTTGCACTCCCCCCCAATAAACCCAAATCTTAAAAAATAGCAAATGGTTACTTTATTCCATTTAAATGTCCTAGAGACTTAAAAAGGCAATCACACACTTGAAGTTTTAATTTTTCTGTCGTATTTATCAGTAATTTTAACCTAACATCATTAAAAAAGTAGAACTTGTTTATATTGGAAATGAAAGTGCCTCCTGTTCTGTGAATCATCCAGGCAACTCCCCATTTCCCTTGGTGGTGTCCTGAGATTTTACAGCCAGAACTGGGAAGAGCTGGTTTCCTTTTTACATAGATGGGAACATGGTACTGCTGTGCAATACACTCTAATCTGGTAAAATGTTCTTTTTCTTTCTATTAGGTTGGTACAAAAGTAATTGTGGTTTTTGCAATTATTTTTAATCTTTTAAACTGCAAATTACTTTTGCACCAACATAATACATAAATTGAAGTATTTTGATGATTAGAGACAATGCAACTGTAAGCTAGAATGTGAAGCAGAGTCACTATTATAAGTAAATGAAACCAAGTTGTCAGTTCAGGGAAATCCACCGTGTAGGACTTCAGTAGCCACAAGTGCCGCCATAGCTGAAGCTCAGTGGTAGGGCTATAGCTGCCTGGACTTGCCGGCTCTGGAAAGCGACGAGTTTTGGACATGTGCGTGGGGAAAGAAGCATGGGTGGGGTATTTGTGGTATTTTCTAAAGAAAAAAACCTGAAACATTGTCATCTGAAAGAAGATAAATGAAAATTATTGAAGCAGCAGGCCTCCAGGGACTAATTACTTGTCTGCTATAATTCAGGGACTTCACCAGTGACTCACGTTGACTCAAAATGTCAAATGTCAGTTCTGTGTTATGAAATAAAATGCATGTTCTTTTAATGTAAACAATACAGAAATTTTCTCAAACGTTCCAAGTTATTAGTCACACTGAACACATTCAGTGCCCTACGACTCATCCCCACAGCTCTGTGCCTGGAGGTCACTTGAAGTGTAAAAAGCAAGAGTAGAGGAACTAATGGGGACAGCCAGGTAGTTAAAATCCAGAGAGGCACCTCATTGACCTGATGAGGGCTAAAGAGCATCCGAACAGCCATGCAGGGAAACAGATGTTAACAGCACATTCAGCATCCAAGAATCGTCCTAAATAAAAGTCCCCCAAACTTACCTATCCTCATTCTGCTTTGGTTTCATGTAGATTGTTGTAGGAGATTGGAGGGAGGCTGCTGGCCAGCTGGTATCCTGGCAGGGTTTGAATCAGCAGTGTGGAGGTGGGTGCTAAAGAGCACTGGCTTCCCATCAACCCCCTGTCTCTTCAGCAGTGCACCATACCTGTGAGCTGTTCCACTTTCTCATGGACTGTTGTGCATATCAGACACAACATGTATTTAAAGCAGGCTGAGGAGCTGGTACACTGAGAACGTGCAGAACATGCCAGCTGCATTACAATAGCCTTTTAGGGACAAACACATACTGATGCCTACTCTATCCCAGACTGCATCAGGGTGAAGTAAAGCTGCATTCAGGAGCACAGACCTGGTTCTGGATGCTTCATCTCTGTTTCCTGGTTCAAGGTCTAACAAATAATAGAAACCCCCAAATTACTGACTGAAATGAAAACAGGGTCTCTACTTTCACACTTTTCATAGTTTAGAAACAAAGTCTTATTAATCATTTAAGGTCCAATCATGGAAAAAGAGGCCACAGAGGAAACTGGTTATTCAGGTGATAGGAGGACTGTGAGGCCAGGCCACAGAAACATTGGAGGATCCGCACTGGGATGGAGGGACCAATGGGGCAGGTAGTGCTACTGGGGCCCAGGCGTGGGAGTCGTCCTGTGGAAGGTGAGAAACTGGCTTATGCCAAAGGAAATGGAGACCCAGGGAAGACTGCCAGAGACACTATCTAGGTCTGGGGAATCGATGATGGAGAAATGCCCTAGTTGTGCTTTTTCTCATGCTATACTATAAAAGTACATCTCTCTGGGTAAATCCTGTCAGAAACCAGTTACCACAGGAGTTCAGGAAACACAGCCTGAATGTGTCAAACACTCTTCTCCTGAAGCTACATCCCCATAATGCTGAGAGGGGAAGAGTTTGAAATGGCTCTGAGGGCAGACAGGCGGAGGACCAGCATGTTTTACAATTGGATAGTGCTCCACAGCATAGGAATGAATATCCTTAAGGTACTTCCACTTAGAAATCCCCCAAAATCTCTGTGAATAGCATATTCTCACCTCATTTAACGTGTAAGAAAGCTAAGTCTCAGAGGCTTAGGGGAAAATGGCTCTAAGCCACCCAGCTAGTACATGGCCCAGCGTGACTGAAGGGTAGGTTTCCCAACTTACATCTGGCACCACTTCTTCCTCATGCCATCCTTAGGATGTTATTTTTCTTTTCCCAAGGACTTGTAAAAGGTTCCTTTCACTCACAAGGTTTTGAACTTTATAGTGTTCAAATTCCCTATTTCCTTGTTGGTCTTCTACCTAATTTGTCTATCCTTTATTGAAAGTGGGGTATTGAAGTATTCATCTTTTATGGATGAATTGTCAATTTCTCCCTTCATTTCTATCAGTTTTGCTTCATGTGATTTGGGGTTCTGTTGTTAAGTGCACAAATGCTAATAATTGCTATGTCTTCCTGGTTCTTCTTCTTATAAAATGTCCCTCTTTTTTCCAGTGACATTTTTTTTTTGGTTTTCTTTACACAAATAATAAACTATCAGAAAGAGAAATTAAGAAAACAATCCCATTTACAATTACATCAAAAAGAGTAAAATACCAAGGAATAAATTTAACCAAGGAGGTGAAAGACCTGTATATTGAAAACTACGAAGTTTCTGGCCAAGATGGTGGAGTAGGTAAATGTGGTACTTGCCTCCTTTCATGACAACATCAAAATTAAAACAGAAGTGCAGAACAAGCGTCGTTGAGAATTGCTTGAAATCTAGATGAACAGAAGTCCTATAACAAAGGATATATAGAAGCCAAGTCAAGGGATGTGGTAGGAGGGGTGGAGACACAGAATGGGCTGGTTCTACACCTACATATGGCAGTTAAAAATCAGGAGTAATATCCTGGCTGCAAATGTCCCCCCTGAGGAGTGAGGGGTCCCAAGCCCACACCAGGCTCCCCAGCTCAGGGTTGCCAGGAAGAGAAGTCCCCACAACTTCTGACTATGAAAACCAGCAGAGGTTGTGGCTGAGTGAGACAGAGGGCAGCTGAAGTCCTAGGCATTCCTTTTAAATGGCCTGCTCATAAATTAACTTGCTGATAGATTCACGTGCTCTGAACTCCCGTGCTGGAGCTCAAAAGATCCCAAGGACATACAAAGAGGAACTGAATTGTCTGGCTGCAGGGTGAGGGCTGGAGGGACAGCTTCCTTCCAGACAGAAGTGCTGACAGAAGCCATTATTCCTTTGTTGAGCCCACCTCCATCCCAGCGTGTAGATGCAGGTGGGCACCATATCTGAGTCTCCATCAACCTAGCTAACACCATTTGCCCTGTCCTGGTGTTTCCCTGAAACCTTTCCCCACCTAAATTGCAAGCCCAACAAGTAAATTCTAGGGGTTTTTCCATGTGAAAAGTCTGTCTTGGCTCATGCTTCGGACTTTCCTAAAATCTCTCAAAGGTTCACAAACCCAAACAAGTAACATCTGGCCTTATGTGCCCCTCACCTCTTGCTAAGTAGCCCTAAGACTGGCACTAGGGGAAGCTGGCCTCAGTTCCAGCTTAGCCTCTCCAAGGCCAGTACAAGTGGTAACCACTTGCAGCTCACTCTGTAGCTCATACCATGTGGCCCCTGGCAGGATATAGATAGTAGCTGACCTTGGCATGCAACAAAGCCCCTCCCAGGAGGCCCCAGAAGCAACATACCCAGTAGCCAGCTTCAGACCACAACAGAGCACCACCCAACCACCTCCACAAATGACACACCCAAAAGGCAGACTCAGCAGGCACCAGAATCCCGCTAAAGCAAATTCTTCCCTGTAGAATCAGCCTCTGCACAACAGCTCCTCCACTGTACTCATGGCCAGTCTTCACAATCAGCCCAAGGGCCAATCCTTCCCACTGATGTACAAACAGCAACCAAGCCTCAACTACAACATGAGGTCACACACAACCTACACAAATGACACACATGAGCACATGGCTCAGGTGATGAGGGAGACTGTGCCACAGGCCCCACATCTACTACATAAGACCAAAAGTTTACTAAGACTGGAAGAGATAGCACCTCTACCTAATACATAGAGAAAAAACACACACAGGGAAACATCCTAAAAGGGGAAACAGAAAAACATGTCACAAGAGAAAAAAAGTAACAAAGCTAAAAACAACAACAACAACAACAAAAGAACTAAACAAAATGAAGACAAATAATCTACCAGATTCAGAGTTCAAAACACTGGTTATAAGGCTGCAAATGATCTCAGTGAAAATTAAAACACAGAGATAGAAAACATAAAAATTGAGATAGAAAACACAAAAAAGATCCTGTCTGAAATGAAGAATACGATAACTGAAATGAAGAATACAGTAGAGGGAATCACCAGCAGACTAGATGAAGCAGAGGAACAAATCAGTGATTTCGAAGAGAAGGTAGCATAAAACACCCAATTGGAACAGCAAAAAAGAAAAAAGAATTTCAAGCAAGAATAGTGTGTGAGACCTCTGGGACAATATCAAGAGTAACAATATTCACATCATAGGTGTATTGGAAGGAGAAGAGAGAGAGCAAGGGATTGAAAACCTATTTGAAGAAATAATGACAGAAAACTTCCCTAATCTGATGAACAAAATAGATATACAAGCCCAGGAAGTGCAGAGTTCTAAACATGATGAACCCCAACAGGTCCTCACTAATACACATCATAATTAAAATGCCAAAGCTTAAAGGCAAAGAGATAATCTTAAAAGTAGCAAGAGAACAGCAGTTATTTACCTACAAGGGAACTCCCTTAAGACTGTCAGCTGATTTCTCAACAGAAACTTCACAAACCAGAAAGAATTGGCACAAAATATTCAAGGTGATGAAAAGCAAGGACCTACAACCGAGATTATTCTACCCAGCAAAGCTATCATTTAGGATCAAAGGACAGATAAAGAGCTTCCCAGACAAGAAGAAGCTAAAGGAGTTCCTCACCACCAAACCAGTATTACAAGGAATATTAGAGGGACTACTTTAAGCAACCACGCCCTCACCAAAAAAAAAAAAAAAATAATAATAAGAATAATAAAATGGCAATAACTATATATCTATCAACAATTACTTTAAAGGTAAATGGGTTAAATGCTTCAATCAAAAGGTAGGGTGGCTGAAAGGATTTAAAAACAAGACCCATACATATGCTACCTAAAAGAGACTCACTTTAGATAGAAAGAAACACACAGATTGAAAGTAAAGGGGTGGAAAAAGATACAATGAAAATGAAACAACAACAGAAAAAGGGCTGGGGTAGCAATACTTATACCAGATCAAATTGATTTTAAAACAAATTCCACAACAAGAGACAAAGACCTAGTAATCCCACTTTAATGTATTTATCTAAAGAAATCCAAAATGCTACTTCGAGGGGACCTGTTCATCCATATGTTCATTGCAGCATTATTTACAATGGCCAAGATGTGGAGGCAACCTGGGTGTCCATCAATGGATGAATGGATAAAGAGGAGGTGGTACATATATATACAATGGAATATTGCTCAGCCAGGGAAGGGAATGGGTTCTTGCCATCTGCAGTGGCATGGATGGAGATGGAGGGTATTGTGCTGAGTAGAGTATGTCAGAAAGAAAAAAACAGATGCAATGTGATTTCACTTATATGTGGAATCTAAAGAACAAAACAAACAAACAAGCAAACAAACAAAACAGAAACAAACTCATAGATACAGAGAACATTTTGATAGTAGCTAGAGTGGAGGGTGGGTTGGGTGTGGATGAAAGAAGGGAAGGGATTAATAAGTACAAATTAGTTGTTATATAGTAGTCATGGTGATGTAGGGTATAGTATAAGGAATATAGTCAATAATATTGTAATAACTATGTATGACGTTAGATGGGTACTAGATTTGTTGGGGTGATCACTTTATAAGTTATATAAATGTCTAATCACTATGTTGTACACCTGAAACTAATATAGTGTATGTCAACTGTAATTAAAAAATAAAAAAATATGTAAAAAGGGCATATAAAAAACTGTAGATTTGGGTTTTAGGAACATAATTTAGTAACAACATATTTTGCTTTCCTTCCTTTGTGCATGAATCTCCCTCCAGGTCTTCCTGATGTGGAGCACAGAACACTCTTGTCTACCTTTCAGGTCTTGGTGAGCTACTCTGGGGTGGGGCAGAGAGCAAGATGGAGAGTGTCACATGCCTTTGGTGGAGGGGTGGGGATGTGATTAGGGAAATGCCCACTAGCACCTCAGGGTCTCCTCTCCCTGCCCTGTACCCCTTTAGAGAAAACTCCTCAAGTCACTGCAGGTGTGTAAAGAGGCTGATACCTTAATGGCAAAGGCATTCTCCTGGACTTCCTATCAGCACCCACCAGGACCAGAAGGGTGGTTCTCTGTGTATCATGATCAGGCTGAAGCTCTTCCCCCCACAGCTCTCAATACCAAGGCACCAACCAAAGCTTTGCCTTCACCAAACAGGCTTAACCTACTCCCTGAAAACCGCAGGCTTGTACATGATAACAGGAAGCAAACTTGGCAAAGTGGAAAATGTCTGTATGATATGATCAAGTGAATAAAGCAAAGTAAAAATGATACTGTGGGCAGGACCTAGGGGAACAGAGGCTCAGTGACAGTTATTTTGTCATAGTTTAATGGCAATGTGCCTGCTTTTCTTTGGTTACATGTCCTTTTTATATTTCGGGGGGTGGGGGTTGGTGTAAAAAACAATAAAAAATGAATAATTAAGAAAGAAATGATGGAAAAGAGGAGGGAGAGAAGGAAAGACGCAGAAAGGGAGACAAGACAAAGAGGAGGAGGTTCAGCTTTATTTGGGATGCAGGCAAAGGATAATCCCCTCAAGTTTGAAGCCAGCTACAGTTGATGAATAATGAAAAGAGATCTGAGCCTGATTTATGTTTTAATATTTACTTAGTGCAGTAAAAAGTCAGGGAAAAATAAAGTAAGGTATCATGGGGAGTTCAAGACCTAAAATGGACCATCTGAAACGTGATCCTAAAAAAAGATACTGTGATTCCAGCCCAAAGACTTTAATTTCACGCAAGGGAGTAGGAAACTTCATGGTCTGTAAAACATATTTTACGTTGGGTTACTTTGTCTTGGGGAAGGCAGCAGAGGACTTATCTCTGTATCCCCCACCCTCCTCTGAGCTCTGTGGGAGAAGGCTGCTTCTGCCTGTTCCTGGCTCCTGTTGTGTGCTGCTGCTCTCTGTGGTACCCTGTCCACCAGGCCAACTGTATCTGAGCCCCCATTCCAGTATCCCACCTTATGTCCAAAGCCACCGCAGATGCCACTGCCTCCGTGGAGTTTCCCTGCCACCTGTACCTCATCTTAAATCCCTTACAGTTACGTTCTTAGAGATCCTGGACTCTTCTTAGGAGAAAGATCACTTCATAGGTGGATTTATATTTTGTCACCTTAGCTGAGTTGAAATGTTATTGCCCAGAATTCTCTGCTCTGAATGGACCACACTTTGCTTGACATATGGAAGGCTGTTTTAAAGGTGCAGCCTCCCTTCTTAGAGGTCAGGGAAAACCACTGTCGCGGATCTTCCAGCTCACTCAGTCAGCCTGGGACAGCTGCAATGGAACAATCTGGGCCTCTCCAGTTAGAGACCAAAGTGGCTGCAATTGGTCCTGGTGGACCTGGTGAGGGGGTCCCGTCAGTCTTTGCTTCCTGTACTTCATGTCCATCACCCTCCACAACTACTGCCCTGAAGGCTCTGGGCTTGGGCATCTGACCCAGAAGCAGCAGCCTCACTTGGACTAGGTCTGGCAAATCCTGGCAATAAATGTCGATGACACAGGCTAGGCAACTTTGCTCATGATGGGAGCTGGACTGAGGCCCACCTATGTGCCGCCAATCTCCCTGGGCTGGTGCAGGGATCGGGTCCAGTTCTTCTTTGCAAGTTCAGGCACCCAGTAGGTACCGCAGAACACATGCTGGTTAGGAGGCTTTGTGATCTGAAAGCTGAGATCCCACTGCAGGCCCCTGGCTGGGGGCATCTGCGCAGCAAGCCCGGGCCACATCCCACAGCTAGGAGAGGCTCCACTTTTGGGGACTTCTCAGTGCAGGTGTTCAGGATGGGACTCACTCCAATGGCTGTGACTTCTCAGAGGCCTTGCCCTGACAAGGTGGCCTGGAATTGTGGAGGCCCCGGGGCAGGCAGGTGTTCCCTGTGCAGCTATGGCTTTACACTTGCTGGGCTCCTTCCTTGCTGGGAAGCCCAGGAAGGATGAAGACTCCTAGCTCTGTTTTGCACAGAGGTCTTTGCCTCTCTGGTCTTTCTAATCTGGCCCCAGATTCTTCTGCAGCAGGATAGACTATGACTGCTGCGCTGGTTTGTGGGTCCTAAAAATATGTCCCTACAATGCTCTGGGCCCTTCTGACATATGTCACCTAACTCTGGCTCAGAGCAGCCACCATGCTTCCACCTCTGAATATCTTCCCCACCCCACAGCACTTCTCTGTCTTGGACCAGGGCAACTTGTGGAGTGTCCACTTAAGTGGGCAGCAAATCATCCTTTCCACTAGTCCTCCCTGAGTTGAAAATTCTCAGCACAAGTCACTACTTAGAATTTAAGAAGGACTTCTAAATGCCAACAGGAGCAAGCCAGCAGCATCTGCTAGTGGGCTTGGTTCCTAGATCTGCAGACAGGAGCCCCAGACATCACAGACAAAAGGCTCCAGTAGGAGGTTCCACTCATAGCCTTCCTCCTCAGCAAGCTGCATACACAGTGGCTCCATCTCATCCTTCCCACCCCAGAGCCCCATCCATGAGGAATGACCAGATCAGTGGAGTGTCAACTAGGTGTTTTAGCAAACTGATCTCCAGGTTTTCTTCTCTCATACTGTTCCATAAGTTCCCATCACTTTTGGAGGTACAATTTGATGTCAGAGGAGAAGGGGTGTGGCTATATGTGTGGGATGATCTGCTGGCTGGTGCTGTGCTCTCAGGCCTGGGGTAGTGTTAGCGGCTGAACTGTGTCCCCCCAAATCCATATGTTGAAGTCCTAACCCTCAGCACCTCAGAACGTGACTGTATTGGAGATAGGGTTTTTAAAGGAGTAATGAAGGTAAGATGAGACCATTGGGGAGAGTCCTAATCCAACATGACTGGTGTCCTTATAAGAGGTGGAGATTAGGACACAGATGCACACAGAGGGCAGACAGTGTGAAAACAAAGGGAGAAGACAGCCATCTACAAACCAAGAAGAGAGTCCTCAGAAGAAAACAACCCTGCCTACACCTTGATATCGGACTTCTAGCCTCCAAAACTGTGATAAATAAATTTCTGTTGTTTAAGCCCCCCAGTCTGAGGTATTTTGTTATGGCAGCCCTAGTAAATGAATATAAGTGGTGACTTAATTCCCCAGTTTCTTCTAATGGCCTTCACATGTGACTTTGATATATTGAGTTCCCACTCATTGAGTATTCATTTAGCAGAGTGACCCTGAATGCACGTGGCTTTTCACATTTGCTGTGCTTCCCCTGATGTTCCCCGAATGCTAGTTTTAGGATTTAGAGACCACGCCAGTACATCACATTTGGAGTCCCCACTGTGGCCCCTGGCCTGGTCTCAGCAGATACCACTTGTGGGGGGAGAGCATTTCCCCTTGGAGAATATGGAATAAGGACAGGGATGAGAGGAACTGGGCCCTGGGATCCAAGCCTGCAGGTCTTGCTCCAGTGAGGTCCTTTCCCTGTTCCTCGGAGCCCACACATTCTGCTCCTGTTGCTTATTCTCTATGACCTCCTTCCTCTTGGTCTCCACCCTATCTAAAGAGTTGCAAAGACACAGGAGTGGAGAAAAGATGGACAGAGGGCCAGGTCATAGATATGAGGGCAACTGTGCCTTGAATGTGGGTTTCATTGACTTGGAATCGCCCTGTGTCTTACTTGCTTTAATTTCTAGAGATAGCATATTGCACTTACTAGCCTTGTTTTGGCATGGAGATGTGGAAAAAAGCCATATGTCAGTCTGCTTTCAGTTTAGTCACATGTATGGTCAATGGAACAGCACGGCAATTTATCTGCACATAAAGCAAATGTATCTCTATTCACTAAAACTGCCTGTTCTTAAAAGGTTATTGTAGTAACAGTCAAACCTTTACTGTGTGATGGTTTACAGTTCCCTGACCTCTTTTTTTCACAGTCATTTTTGTTTTGATACATGTATTACTGTCTCTGTTTTATAAATATGATATTAAGATCTAGGGAGATCATATTCTCCCAAAGTTCACACAGCTGTGCTGACCCCTAACCCAGTACAGACATCCCATGTCCATTTCTTGCCTCTACCATAGCCATCTTCCCAGTAACTCATTACCTCTGTGATGCTGGCCCAGCACATCAGACCCACATGTAAATCAGCCCAGCACACCATTCTCCATAAGGATGATGAAAAAAGAAAGCTCCCCAGAATCTGTGAGATCAAGAGAATTCCTTTTTGGGGAAGCCTGTTTCTGACCTTGCTGGCTTTCCCAGTTTCTAGGATCTGATTCTATGAGGAGCCACTTGAGATCAGGAACCCTGTCCTCTGCCATGTACCGGCCCAGCCAGCCATGCCTGAGCCTATTATGTTGGGTGCAAAGAATATCAGCAGCTGTCTTGCCCAACCTGGGTCAGAAAATGCCACTCTTTCTCCAAGTTCAGGCCATACTAACTAGACATTAGAGAGAAGTGGCTATTTTTTTTTTTTAATTAAATTTATTGAGGTGACAATTGTTAGTAAAATTACATAGATTTCAGGTGTACAATTCTGTATTACATCATCTATAAATCCCATGAAGTGGCTATTTTTGAGAATCATGGCACCTTCTCCCACTTGCGCCACTGAGAAATCATTAGCCTTCCTTTCCAAAAAGGTTTGGTGATTGTCATGCAGGGTGGCCTGCAGGGTCTTTCCTCCCGCTCCCCACGTAAGAACGCAAGATGTGGCTAGGCCAAAAAGGAACACCCACGGGTCCATAGGTAGGGGAGTCATACCACTATAGTCTCACTGGAGGCTGGATTCACACGACGTGTGACCTGCTGTCCACTTTTCTGCCAACTGACCGACTCTCCTCGACAACCCTCGACTCCAGTCCCCAGAGCAGCCGCAGTAGTTATATTAGTGGTCAATGGCTCAAGGGTTACAGCTGATGGCCAACTAGCCACAGCTGACGGCCATCTACTACCCAAGCCAGCACCTTTCCACGTGAGGCCGAGAGCCTGAAAACTGCTCTCTGGGGCTCTGTCCCCACAGTGATTTATGTGACAAATTCTAGCATGGGCCTTCTGGGCTTCCGAATAGCTATTGACGTCTATTATCCACCTGGCTTAGGACTCAAGGTGCTGTGGAGTGTCTGCATCTTGGATTACCCTTGACACAGTTGGCTTTGGTTTAATGTAGAACTGGGCTCTGCCTTGTTTTTCTTTTTGCCAGAGAGTTTGCCAGGTGTACTGTCCTGGATTCCATCCAGCACTGGGCCTAGCATTTCAAGCCCTCCTTTGAGGGTCCCTGTTATGCAGGGCAGCCTGCGGGGTCTCTGGTCCCGCTCCCCACATAAGAACACAGGATATGGTGAGGCCAAAAAGGAACATCCACGGAGCCATAGACAGGGGAGTCACACCACCACAGGCTGGGCTGGAGACACAGGAAGCAGGAGCCACACTGTTCGCAACCCTCACTTCTCCGTTTGCAGGCTCAGCCACCATCTTCTTGCTAGCCCCCATTTTCTGCTAGCGTAGCCACAGCAGTTATATTAGTGGCCAATGGCTCACTGGTTACAGCTGACGGCCAGCTAGCCACAGCTGATGGCCATCCAATCACAGTTGATAGCCATTTACTACCTGAGCCAGCACCTTTCTATGTGAGGCCAAGAGCCTGGAAACTGCACTCCTGGCTCTGTCCCCACAGTCCCGCATTGTAGTGGGTAGAATTCTGAGAGGCCCCCAAGATTTCCACCCCTTGCTCTACATGCTCTGAATAATCCCTCCTTTCGAGAGGGGGCAAGACTGTGAATATGATGGATTTAACTCCCTTGATTAGGTTTCAAAGGTGCAGGCCAGTTTGCAAATGAAATTGATGTCCCTAATCAGTTGACTTTGAATAATGAAAAGGGAGATCACCTGAACTCTTAAAAGAGCCTGGGAGTTCCTGAAGGGAGAGTCCAAACATGAGAGAGGAAGCAGGTGGCTCCACTGTGAGAGGGCCTGCAAGTGGGCCACAGGCAGGGGGCTGAGGGAGAATTCTAGGAACCGAGAGCAACCTTTAGCCAAAAAACCCAGCTGGCAAGAAAGCTGGGACCACAGTCCTACATTTGCAAGGAGCTGAACTTGGCCAGCAACCACGGGAGCTTGGAAGTGGACCCTGAGCTCCAGAAGGGAGCACACCTGGTCCAACATCTTGATTTCAGCCTATGAGAGACCCTGCCCAGACTTCTGACGTTCAGAAACTGTGTGAAACACATGTTGTGTCAAGCTGCTGAGTTAGTGGGAATTGGTTACACAGCCACAGAAAGCTAGCGCAGTGCCCCTACTTCTATCTCCCCACCATGTAGCTCAGGATTTTATCACAACTGTTGGGGTTCCTTGTTCTCTTTGCCACTGCCTGACTTCTTGATTGGCCTGCGTCCTAGAATCGTGTCCTGAGCCCATGGTATGGGTGATAAACCCTGGGCTGTGGTCTATAGCACATCCTCTCCAGAGCCAGTCCTTCTGTCCCCATACACCTGAGTAAGCAGGGAGGAAGGAGAGGTTTGGGCCCCGGGGTCCTTCTCCTGGGGGCCCAACTTCACAGAGCGATGCTCTTCAGTTTCCATCAGATCATTTCCAGGAACTTACAAGAACCACAAAACCCAACCACTTGAGATCAGGAACGATCTCTCAAGCTTTCCCTAAAGGAGGTCAAGAAAATGTCACCATTTATCCAAGCCCAGACCACAGTAACTTGAGCTTAGAGAGGAATGAACATTTTTTAGAATTATAGTGGCTTCTCCCATCTGCAGGGTTGAGAAATTCTCGACCATCATTTCTTAGGAGTCTCAGTGATTTATTTGTGAAATTCTTAGAAGGGATTGCAATGAGAAGAGAATTCTCAACAAACTCTCAAAGTTGCTGACCAGTTTACTTAAAAATATGCTATATATTCAGCCAACACTTAGGGTAAACCACAAAAAAAATGCAGAAGAAAATTTATTCCCTGTCAAAAACAGTTGGAAAGGTAAAACCTAAAAATGTGTCAGTGAAGATGAAAAATAGAGTAAGACCCCTATTGGTCTCTGTTTATCAAGTAAAATAATTAAAAAAAATAATTTGAGTATAATTATACACTCATAGGAAGTTGCAAAAATGGTACATAGAGTCCCATGTCCCTCTCCCCAGCTTCCCCCAATGGTGATATTTTATATAACTATAGTACAATATAAAAAACAGAATCATATGGTACATGTTCTATATCTCAGAGTCCTAACTGCTCAGTTGGACATACGGTTGTTTCAGTTATAGTAAGTTAAAATGAAGTCATATCGAAGTAGGATCCCATCCTACTGTGTCTTCGCAAGACGATGACCATGTGAGGACAGACATACAAGGAGAATCCCATATGTTGACAAAGGCAGATATTTTAGTTATGCAGCTGCAAGCCAAAGAATGTCAAGGTTTGCCAGCAAAGCATCAGAAGCCAGGAAGAGGCGAGGGAGGATTCTCCCTACATGTTTCAGATGGACCACAGCCTTGTTGATGCCTTGATTTGAGACTCTAGCCTCCAAAACTGTGAGACAATACATTTCTGCGGTTTTAAGCCACCTAATTTGTGGTACTTTGTTACTGTACCTAGGAAACTAAACTACTGACTGTATGCAGTTTTCCACACTTTTTTACATGCATTGTTTGTATGTTTGTGTGTGTTATTCTATACAATTTTATCTCATATACAGATTTGCATAACCACACAAACATGAAATGTTAAGAGAATGAAAATACAAGGTATAAACTGGGAGAAAATATTTGAAAACCACATACCTTGAAACAATGTATATAATGCTGCTTTTGGGTAGTGTACTATGAATGTCTATTAAATTCTGTTGATTTATGGTTTTATCCCAACTGAAAATATCTTTTGGAAATGAAGAGAAAATAGATACATTCTCAGAGAAAAGAAACTAAGAGAATTTGTTATCTGCAAACCTTCTCTTAAAGAATAGCTAAAGTTCTCCAACCAGAAAGGAAGTTATAACAGAAAGAAACTTGGGACAAAGAACAATAAAATAGGTAAAATGGGAGTATACATAATAGGCTATCCTCTTCACAATGTTTTTAAATTATATTTGATGATTTCAGCAAAAATTATAACATCATCTGATGTGTGTTCAATTCATGTACAGGAAATATAATAATTAGATTTAAAAAGTGGGGAGGATAAATGTGCCAAGTAGAAGGAGGGTTTCTATACTCAAAGTGGCAAAATGTTGATACCAGTAGCTAGATAACCATAAGATCTTTATACATGTTGTAATACCAACAGTGATAATTAAAAACAACAACAAAAAAATCCCCCTACATATACTAAAAAATTGCTCATTGAGACTTCCGGAAAAATGGCGGCGTGAGGAGAGCCTCTGTAAAGCTCCCCTGGAATTTACAACGAATCGAACAACAAAAACTCCACAAAGGACTCCCTGCACAGCACACAGGCAACACGAAGAGGCCCACTACCGACTGAAATCACCTACAGGTGGGAGATTCGCGCGAGTGGAGGGAGGAGGAAAGGGAGAAGTGCGCGGAGACGGAGACGCGCGGGCGGAGGACGCAGACCCGGCTCAGTGCGCCGAGCTCGCTGCTTCCCGGAACTACCGCAGCTGCGGGAGAGGGAAGAACTCGGACTGCTAGGGCTCCGCCAGGGCTCCACAGGGCTGAGGGGACAGCATATAACACGGCTGAACCCAACGCTCACGGCAGAGACCTCGGAGAAAAGACTGAGGGAAAAAGGCTGAAAACGGTGGTTTAAGCCCGCACTGCCGAGCAGAGAACGGAGCCTTAGGCACTGAGACTAGCCGCCCCCTCCCTCCCATCCCAGAGCTCGTCCGGCCCCCACCTGCCCGGTGCTAAAAGCGAAACAGTAGCAGTGTCAGATCAAAACAACAGAAAATTTGCTGTTTTGAGAACTGTGGACTGCAAACACAATTTCACAGCCCAACTAGTTCCAGCAAAGGGGAGAGAGCTGTGGAAGCAGGACGGGCTGTGGTGGTTGCCGCCATTGCTCTGGGCCACCTCTCACAACTCACCCCGCCTCTGACCCCACCTATCTGGGCGGATCCCTGCAGGAGTAAACAGAACTGCTGAAACCTACTGGCTCTGAATCAGGAGCTGGGTAAGCTCTCCGCATACCCACCGGGACACTGCGCCCTGTGACCTAGACGAACTATTAACAGAGGAGAAGCCCGTCTCCCAGGGAATCCCCCCATTGTGTGAGAAGTTGGAATAGTGCAGAGAAAACATAGCACTACTGTGTGGGAGAAGAAAAATAAGTTGCAGTTGGAGAAATAATAAAACATTCTACCAACAAGTACTGGCAAACAAAAGAAAGACCGCTTTCTATCAACCTGTTGCAGAAGCCACTCCTGTAGATGTCTAGGAAGAGAAATAGTAAACCAGTAATCACTATGAATAACCAAGGCAACAAGATAGCTCAGAAAGAAAGTGAAAAATCTCCAGAGAAGGCACTTAAAGATACAGAAATATGTGAGTTAAATGACAGAGAATTCAAGATTGCAGTTCTGAAAAAACTCAACGAGATACAAGAAAACACAGATAGGCAGTTAAAGGAACTCAGAAACTCAATCAAAGAACAGCATGAGCATTTTACGAAAGAGATTGAAATCTTAAAAAAGAACCAAATAGAATTTCTGGAGATTAAGAACTCAATAGAAGAAATTAAGAATGAAATAACCAGCTTAGGTAGTAGAGTTGACCAGATGGAGGAAAGAGTCAGTGACATCGAAGATAGAAACCTGGAAATGACACAGAGAGAAGAAGAAAGAGACTTGAGACTTAAAAGAAATGAAAGAACTCTACAAGAACTTTCTGACTCCATCAGAAAGAGCAATATAAGAATAATGGGCATACCAGAAGGAGAAGAAAGAGAGAAGGGAACAGAGAATATATTCAAACAAATTGTCGATGAGAACTTCCCAAATTTGTGGACAGAACTGGACCCTCGAATCCAAGAAGCAAATAGAACACCTAGTTACCTCAATCCCAACAGACCTTCTCCAAGGCACATTGTATTGAAGCTGTCTAAAATCAACGACAAAGAAAGAATCCTCAAGGCAGCCAGGGAAAAGAAGACGGTAACTTACAAAGGAAAGCCCATTAGATTATCATCAGATTTTTCAGCAGAAACTCTACAAGCCAGGAGGGAGTGGAACCAAATATTCAAACTATTGAAAGAGAGAAATCATGAGCCAAGAATAATATATCCAGCAAAGATATCCTTTAGATATGAAGGAGGAATAAAGACCTTTCCAGACATACAGAAGCTGAGGGAATTTTCTAATACACGACCTGCACTACAAGAAATACTAAAGGAGGCTATTCGACCACCATCAACAGGGACAATTTGTGGCAACCAAAACTCAAAAAGGGGGAGAGTAAAGGCCTGAACCGGAATATGGGAATGGAGAGAGTAAGCGTGCTGAAGATAATGGAATACTCTAAATATCAAACTTTCTTTTACATAAACTTAAGGGTAACCACTCAAAAAAAATCCAGAACTGAAATATATACTGAAATAAGAGAAGAAACAGAGGGAAACATCATAGAATACCACCACACAGAAATAATAGACAACAACAAAAAGGCAAAGAAACAATGGAGACACAGCCTTACCAGAAAACTAAAGATAGAATGACAGGAAATCCTCACATATCAATAATCACCCTAAATGTAAATGGACTGAACTCACCAATAAAAAGGCACAGAGTAGCAGATTGGATCAAAAAACAAAACCCAACCATATGCTGTCTCCAAGAGACACATCTCAGCTACAAGGACAAGCACAGACTCAAAGTGAAAGGGTGGAAATTGACACTCCAAGCAAATGGTACCCAGAGAAAATCAGGTGTAGCCATAATGATATCAGATGAAACAGACTTCAAGGTGAAAAAGATAACAAGAGACAAAGATGGACATTTCATAATGGTGAAGGGGACTGTACAACAAGAAGACATAACAGTCATCAATATTTATGCCCCCAATCAGGGAGCACCGAAATACACCAAGCAACTACTAACAGAACTAAAGGGAGAAATTGACCAAAACACAATTATACTAGGGGACTTAAATACATCATTGACAGCTATGGATAGATCATCCAAACAGAAAATAAATAACGAAATAGTAGCCCTAAATGACACATTAGATGAAATGGACATAATTGACATTTATAGAGCACTTCATCCTAAAACATCAGACTATACATTCTTTTCTGGTGTACACGGAACATTCTCAAGGATAGACCATATATTGGGACATAAAATCAGTCTCAACAAATTTAAGAAGATTGAAATCATACCATGCATATTCTCTGATCACAAGGCTTTGAAATTGGATATCAACTGTAAAAAGAAAGCAGGAAAAAACACAAATACATGGAGATTAAACAACATACTTTTAAAGAAGGACTGGGTCAAAGAAGAAATTAGAGGAGAGATCAAAAGATACATAGAAACAAATGACAATGAAAATACATCCTACCAAAATTTCTGGGATGCAGCGAAAGCAGTTTTAAGAGGGAAATTTATCTCATTACAGGCCTATCTCAAGAAACAAGAAAACTCCCAAATAAATAACCTCATGTTACACCTTAAAGAACTAGAAAAAGAAGAACAAGTAAAACCCAAGGTCAGCAGAAGAAAGGAAATAATAAAAATTAAAGCAGAAATAAATGAAATAGAGAACAAAAAGACAATAGAAAAAATTAATGTGACAAAGAGCTGGTTCTTTGAAAAGATTAACAAAATTGACAAACCCTTGGCTAGACTTACTAAGATAAAAAGAGAGAAGACACTGATTAACAAAATCAGAAACGTAAAAGGGGAAGTTATCACGGAAACCACAGAAATACAAAGGATCATCCAAGAATACTATGAAGGACTATATGCCACCAAATTCAACAACCTAGAAGAAATGGACAAGTTCTTAGAAACATATAGCCTTCCAAGGCTGAACCATGAAGAACTGGAAAATCTAAACAGACCGATCACCAGTAACGAAATTGAATCAGTCATCCAAAACCTTCCCAAAAGCAAAAGTCCGGGACCAGATGGCTTCACTAGTGAATTCTACCAAACCTTCAAAGAGGATCTAATACCAATTCTGCACAAACTCTTCCAAAAAATTGAAGAAGAGACAGTACTCCCTAACTCATTTTATGAGGCCAACATTACCCTGATACCAAAACCTGGTAAGGACAGCACAAAAAAAGAAAACTACAGACCAATATCTCTAATGAATACCGATGCAAAAATCCTAAATAAAATTCTAGCAAATCGAATACAACAATGCATTAAAAAGATTATTCATCACGACCAAGTGGGGTTCATCCCCGGGGCACAAGGATGGTTCAACATACGCAAATCCATCAATGTGATACATCACATAAACAAAATAAAGGACAAAAATCATATGATTATATCAATTGATGCAGAAAAAGCATTTGACAAGATACAACATCCATTTATGATTAAAACACTTAATAAAATGGGTATAGAAGGAAAATACCTTAACATAATAAAGGCCATATATGACAAGCCCTCTGCTAATCTCATAATTAATGGAGAAAAGCTGAAGCCCTTTGCTCTACGTTCAGGAACACGACAGGGATGTCCCCTATCACCTCTGCTTTTCAACATAGTGTTGGAAGTCCTTGCCAGAGCAATCAGGCAAGAGAAAGAAATAAAAGGCATCCAAATTGGGAATGAAGAAGTTAAATTATCACTCTTTGCAGATGACATGATGCTATATATAGAAAACCCTAAAGACTCCACCAAAAAGCTACTAGAAACAATCAACGAATACAGTAAAGTTGCCGGCTACAAAATCAACGCACAAAAGTCCATTGCCTTCCTATATACTAACAATGAAATCTCAGAAAAAGAAATACAAAAAACAATTCCTTTTGCAATTGCAGCAAAAAGAATAAAATACCTAGGAATAAACTTAACCAAGGATGTGAAAGACCTATATGCTGAAAACTATAAGACATTTTTGAAAGAAATTGAAGAAGACACAAAGAAATGGAAAGACATTCCATGCTCATGGATTGGAAGAATCAACATAGTTAAAATGGCCATATTACCCAAAGCAATATACAGATTCAATGCAATCCCCATCAAAATCCCAATGGCATATTTTAAAGAAATAGAACAAAAAATCATCAGATTTGTTTGGAACCACAAAAGACCCCGAATAGCCAAAGCAATCTTAAGAAAAAAGAACTATAATGGAGGTATCACACTTCCTGACTTTGGCCTGTACTACAGGGCCACAATAATCAAAACAGCATGGTATTGGCAGAAAAACAGACACATAGACCAATGGAATAGAATTGAGAACCCAGAAATAAAACCACATAAATATGGACAGATAATTTTTGACAAAGAAGCTAAAAACATACAATGGAGCAAAGACAGCCTCTTCAATAAATGGTGCTGGGAGAATTGGATAGCCACGTGCAAAAGAATGAAACTGGACTGCTATTTGTCACCATGTACCAAAGTCAATTCAAAATGGATCAAAGACTTAAGCATAAGACCTGACACAATAAACTGCATAGAAGAAAACATAGGTACTAAATTTATGGACCTTGGGTTCAAAGAGCATTTTATGAACTTGGCTCCAAAGGCAATGGAAGTAAAAGCTAAAATAAACGAATGGGACTATATGAAACTTAAAAGCTTCTGCACAGCAAAAGAAACCATTGACAAAATAAAGAGGCCACCAACTGAATGGGAGAAGATTTTTGCTAACAGTGCCTCCGATAAGGGGCTAGTATCCAGAATATACAAGGAACTCATGCAACTCAACAACAAAAAAGCAAACAACCCAATTGATAAATGGGCAGAGGACTTGAAGAGACATTTCTCCAAAGAGGACATACAAATGGCAAATAAACATATGAAAAAATGCTCAACATCACTAATCATCAGAGAAATGCAAATCAAAACCACAATGAGATATCACCTCACCCCAGTCAGAATGGCTATCATCAACAAGACAAATAGTAACAAATGTTGGAGAGGTTGTGGAGAAAAAGGAACCCTCATACACTGTTGGTGGGAATGCAGACTGGTGCAGCCGTTATGGAAGGCAGTGTGGAGGTTCCTCAAAGAATTACGAATAGAATTGCCGTTTGACCCAGCAATCCCTCTCCTGGGTATCTACCCAAAAAATCTGAAAACATTTAGAGATAAAGACACGTGTGCTCCAATGTTCATTGCAGCTTTGTTTACGGTGGCCAAGACATGGAAACAACCAAAATGTCCTTCGATAGATGAATGGATAAAGAAGTTGTGGTACATATACACAATGGAATACTATTCGGCAGTGAGAAAAGATGATATAGGAACATTTGTGACAACATGGATGGATCTTGAGAGAGTAATGCTGAGCGAAACAAGTCAGACAGAAAAAGCAGAGAACCATGTGATTTCACTGATATGTGGTATATAAACCAAAAACAACAAAAGAACAAGACAAACAAATGAGAAACAGAAACTCATAGACACGGACAATAGTTTAGTGGTTGCCAGAGGGTAAGCGGGGTGGGGGGGGTGGGGGGGGAGGTGAGGGTAAGGGGGATCGAATATATGGTGATGGAAGAACTGACTCTGGGTGATGAACATACAATGGGATTTATAGATGATGTAATACAGAATTGTACACCTGAAATCTATGTAATTTTACTAACAATTGTCACCCCAATAAATTTAATTTAAAAAAAAAAAAAAAAAAAAAAAAAAAAATTGCTCATTGAAAAACTATAATTGCTGCTTTAAAATTCTTGTCAGATTATTCCAACATCTGAGTCATGTTCTTAGAATCTGCTGTCTTTTCTCATTCATGGTATGATTGTTCTGGTTCTTGTTATGATGTGTAATTTTTATTATTTTTATCCTGGACATTTTCAGTATTGTGCTGAGAGTTTCTGGATCCAATTTTGTCTTCTTTTATTAGAAGGCACTCATCCTGGTTATGTGTAATGCAGAGGTCCAGATAGGGGCTCAATGTTTGACTCCCCACTCAGCCCCACTCACACTAGGATGGAGGGGTTGGAAAATGGGGTGCTGCTAGCACCCATGGTAAGTTGGGATGGAAGTGTAGCTCCCCAGTTAGCCCTGCTGAAACTGTGGTGGGGGTTGAGGAGTGAAAGTGTTTTCCATTGATATTTGGCTAGAGGAGAACAATTATTGTCAAAAAGACTTTCTGTTCTGTTAGATCGACATTCCCACTCTCCCACAGGAATACAGGAATCAGGCATAATGCTTGGAACTTTTTTGTCTGTACCTGTTGGTAGTTCCAGGTTGCAGGTTTTTCCAGTGCCCTATCTGGATTACATGCACACTTAAAGAAAATCCAGGGACCTCACTGCTGTGTTGTACCTCAAATCCCAGGGTCTCTAGGAAGGTGTCTTATTCTTCCCACCTTTCAGAGACTTCCTGTGTTTGATTTTTTTTATTGTGGTAAAGTATGCAGACCATAAAATTTATCGTTTTAAGCATACAGTTTTGTGGAATTAAGTGTCTTCACCATGACTTGGAACCAACATCACCACACATATCCAGATCCTTTTATCTTCCCAAACTGACACTCTGACCCGTTACATAGTAGGTCATCATTCCCCGCCCCCAGCCCCTGGCAACCATCTGCTTTTGGTCTCTATGAATTTGTCTTCCCTAGGTACCTCATAAAAATGCAATCATAGAATATTTGTCTTTTTGTGACTGGCTTATTTCATTTGGCATAATGTTTCAAGGTTTAGCCATGTTGTACCATGTGTCAGAATTTCCTTCTTTTTAAAAGCTGAATAATATTTCATTGTATGTATGTACCACATTTTGTTTATCCATTTATCTATTGATGGACACTTGGGTTTCTTTCGCTTTTGGTTATTGTGCATAATGCTATGAACATGGGTGTGCAAGTATCTGTTTGAGACTTTGGTTTTGATTCTTTTGTTTATATGTCAAGAAGTGGAATTGCTGGATCATAGGTAATTCTATGTTTAATTTTTTAATGTTTGACTTTTTGTGTTATATCCAGAAATTTTTATTTTTAATGAGAGAACTGGAGAGGAAATGAGGCTACTCCTCCTTGGCTGGAACTGGCAAGTTAAGTCAATTAAATTTTTTTTTTTCTTAGAGCATAACTGGCAAGGATCTCTTATAGTTTGTGTCAAGATCATGAACATGCCTCTCCTAGAAATCCTTACTATTTCTGATACCCAGAGAATTTTCCTGAAGAGTGCTTGGGTTCCAGGCCCTCTGGAAAGCCATGCACTATGAATCCAGTGAGGACAATTATTTTCTTATTTCTTCAGAGTGTTTATTTTTCTTTATTGGAACTGCTAACGTGTAAGGAAGATGTAGGTGTTACACAGTGAGGATCTTACTGATCCCTACAACATCACTGTGAAGGAAACAATCAAGGCTAAAATTATTTATTCCTATTTTGTAGACCAGGAAACAGACTCAGGGAAGTCGATTTGGGATGAGAATTCTGAAACTTCTGATGCTTAGGCCACTGCTCTTGTTTAACATAATCACCATGTCATTTGATTGAATTAATCACAGCAGTGCCATTTCAGCATTTTAGATTACGAACCCCATCTCTATCAATAGAATGTCCTGTTAATGGGTCTGTCCTTTGTTCCTGGCCTGGGACTGTGGGAAGGGGAGAAGGATGGAGGGAGCATGTGGGTGGTTGACAACATCTGGTTTGCACTTGTCATTCGAAGGGGTAATGACTCTGTTACCCAGGCCTGTAGTTTCTCCTTCTGATATATCACTGGGGCAGCAGTAATCTTCCCTTGAGCAGGACACGAGCATTAGTACAGATTGAGGCACCTTTCTTGTGAATACTACCGTGTTTCCCCCAAAATAAGACCTACCCGGAAAATAAGCCCTAGCATGACTTTTCAGGATGCTTGTAATACAAAATAAGCCCTATCATATTTCCCCGAAAATAAGACCTGGTCTTATATTAAGTTTTTCTCCAAAAGACGCATTAGGGCTTATTTTATATTATAAGCATCCTGAAAAATCATGCTAGGGCTTATTTTCTGCGTAGGTCTTATTTTCAGGGAAACACAGTAGAAGCTTAGGGTCCCCTACAATGGAGGACGGTGTATGCAGGTGGCTTAGAGGAGGCACAGCTCTTATCAGGTGAGGTCAACAAAGGCAAAGACAGCAGGAGGTTGGCAGAAGAGATCACTGGGCACCTGTGAGTCTCGCCTGGGTCTGGTATGTCTGGTTGGCTACTTAGCCATTCACCCCGTAGAACTCTGTAAGTGGAAGGTCCTATGAAGACTGGAAGCCCCACATCGCAGAGCATGATAAGGTCTGACTGGTGTGTCCGGAGCCTCCACACTGCCTGTGCCTAGCCTCGTGGTCCCAGTGTTCCAGTAGCTTCTATCTGGGAGGTCTCCTTGCCTCCCTGGACTGGAAAATCAAGTTCCTGCAGCATGTGCCCCATTTATCAAGCCAAGTCCATGTGTAATGTTTACACTAACATCAGTGGTCTCACCCGTGTTATTATGAGCTGCACTAAACAGATGAGGCAGAATGCCAAATCTCAGCTTTGGGCAGACAAGTAAGATGACAGGATTACTGGGCAAGAATTTTCTCAGCCACCCTTCCCCCCCTTTTAAAAACCATTCACATAGGTTTTCTATTTTGTTTCCAGTGCCACACATGCAGTAGGTTTGTCTGCAACATGAGCTGGATGTGTGTCTACCCCCTAATTTTTCCACGCACTGGGGGAATGTAGTTCTATCTTAAACGACCTCATTAAATGACCAAGTTCACATTGATGTGTTTGGTTTGTCTCTGCTTCCCTTGTAGTGGGAAAGCAAAAGGACTAGATATTTAGACTTCTATTATAATTTTTAAACTTGGATTATCAGTAAAATCTCAGGAAATGATGTTCTACCCCTGGATGAAGAAAATGCCCTCCTCCAGTCCTTCCATTTGTCACATTTATAGCCTCTAAAGTACATTGTCACATTCTGCTGAAAGCAGCTGCTAGACAAACTTGCCCCAAGGATAGCGGAGTTGCCAGCCAGCATCACAGCACTCACGCGCTGCTGTCTAGCCTTGGTCCTGGGAGTTACACACACACACACACTGTGTCGACAAGCCTGCTTGTTCCCATGAGGAGGCTGGGGGGCTTCACGCCCCTACCACCAGCTCCCCAAAGCAGCAGGTCCTGCCACATCTCTCTCCTCTTCCCCCAGACTAAGCATTCTGCTAAGAGGATTCCTTCAACTCTCACCCAGAGCCTTAACAATTTTTTTTGGATATGTCTAACAAGTTTAACAGATTAGAATGGAGGAAAGAACTTTCATATTTATAGATTTTTAAAAAATATATCCAAAATGATTAAAACATTTTTTAAAAAGTACCTGAAGTGATGACTGTAACACGCTGAACAATAGCTCCAAAGATATCCATGTCATGATCCTCGAAACCTGCGAACACGTTATGTTCCATCACAAGGAGGGTTAACGCAGCAGATGGAACCAGGGTTACAAGTCAGCTGACCTTGAGATGGGGAGATTGTCCTGCACTATCCACGTGGGCGCCAAGTACAGTCCTGTCCTGCATAATGAGATTTTCAGTCAATGATGGGCCACATATGAGTATAGGGCGGTGGTTACATAAGATAATAATGGAGCTGAAAAATTCCTGTTGCCTAGTGACATCTTAGCCATCATAAGGGCATTATGCAACGCATTCCTCACATGTAAGTGGTGATGCTGGTGTAAACATGCCTACTTCACTGCCAGTCATATAAAAATATAGCACATACAATTATGTGTACAATACATAATACTCAATAATGATAATTAATGGCTGTGTTACTGGTTTGTATATTTATTATGCTATATTTTTATCATTATTTTAGAGTGTACTCTGCATTTATAAAGAAAAGTTTGCTGTAAAAGAGTATGCTGTGTTAGGCTGGCAGCAGCCTCATACATCTCCTGTTGACCACAGCTCTTGATCACATCATTTTCTCTTGTGCTTAATTTAATATCATGTTGCTTTGTATAGTAATATGCTGGACAGGCTTGTAGTCTCAGAGCAATAGACGAGACCACATAGCCTAGGTTATAGTGGGCTGTACCACCTAGTTTTGTGTAAGTGCATCCTGTGATGTTCGCAAGATGATGAAACCACCTAACAACACATTTCTCAGAACATATCTGTGTCACTAAGTGGTGTCACTAATCACGAAGGCCTTTAAAAGTGAGAGAGGAAGGGAGTGATCCCATGTGAGAAGGACTGGACTGGCCTTTCATGGTTTTGGAGATGGTGGAAGGGGCCATGCACAGAGGAATGTGGGCAGCCTCCAAATGCTGTAAAAGACCAAGGAATGGATTTCCCCCTAGAGCCTTCTGAAGGAATCAGCCCGGCTAACACCTTGGTTTCAGTTTAGTAGAACTGATTTCAGACTTCCAATCTCTAGAACTATAAGATAATAAGTTGTGTTGCCACTAAATCTGTGCTAATTTGTTCCAGCAGCCATAAGAAACCAATAAAATAAATACCCCAAAGCCTAATTATCCAAGCTTTTGGGACATGTGAGGTTATTACTGTAAATTATATAGGAATAGTGGAACTCAGGGTCACCTCCAGGAGTGGGCGGTGTGTGCAGACAGCTGCCATCCAGCCCTTTACCCATACATGCTTGCTGCATCTCTCATCAAGGGCTGGAGGATGTTTCCTTTCCTCTTTAATGACAGAATGTGGCCAAATTGGCCTGCACAGAATTGCCTATTTCCAGCTAAGCCTGGCTATGCCCCCTCTTGCGTTCTTGGAAGCAGTTGGTCTATAAGAAGTCTGAATACCTTGCTGGGGAGTGAGCACAGCTGAGTCCCTAGCCATTCCAGCTGTCCCAGCAGGAGCTTCAGGTGTGACTGAAGTCATCATGACCCTCTAACCCCAGCGGAGCCCAGCAACACCATGTGGAGAAGCAACAGCCTTCTCCACTGGGTGCGGTGCAGCCGTCTGAGAAAATATTATCAATGTTCATATTGGATCACTTATTGAGTTTCTTCCATGGGCCAAGTGCTGGTCAAACCCAGTGCTGGTCAAACCGTTGATGAGAGCAGATGTGGTACCTGTCCTGGGTCCTGTCCAGTCTACTGAAAAAGAAGCACAGCGAACTAGCAAACAATCAAACACAAAAGGGGAAACTGAAGACCTGGGAGCCCAAGTCACTTTCCCAAGGCCATACAACCAAGTATAAATAAGGACTCATACTCAGGTCTGGGGCTGCTACTGGGGCTGAGTCAGGTTGGTTACTGCTGCAAATCACCTCTTTCACGCTACTGTTATCTCAGATAAGCACCAAAGCCCACCCCATACCTCTACTTGGCTAAGTGTTACTGACGCTAATGTTCACATTTTCCACATACTATAACCTTCCATTCTTTAAGGATCTAAATGTTTTTGGTGTAGCTTCATATAAAAGTCTAATTATTACAGGGATAAATTGCAAAATTTTAATTAGGTTTCAATGAGTGGAAAACTATGTAGTCCAAATAAAATACAGAAATCATTGGTTTTGGAGCCAATGGATAAAATGCTCCCAGCTATAGCTACACCTTTTCTATGTCCTTTTAAAAAAAAAATTACAACACAAAAAGATGTTGATAAAGCAGAAATGTCAATTAAAAAGTGCTTACGCTTCTGGGACCCATTCTGATTAAAATACATAAATTCAGCTATGTTTAATGACTATCTATAAAGCACTTTCTAAAATGTCTTCTATTCTTTATGGTGTGTTTTATTTTTTTAATGGAAGACTAGACTGTCCTTTTTCTAAACTCACAGAGTCCTTACTTGTGGCCTACTATCAAAATTCCCACATTAAATGTTCAATTCATAGATAAAGAGGATTTTCCCCTCCCCACTTCAATTGAAGTGCATTGCCAGGAGCAGACAATGAAAATATATATTTTGGTTCATATGATCTGAGCTGTAATAGGCACCTGTTACCCAAGAAGTAGATCACAGTCCTGTCTTTCCCATAATCTTTTATTTTGTTCTTAGAAAGATATGAGCCACCCTGAACCCAGGTTGCTCTCATGTACCACCCCTAATGGGGACTGAGGTCCCTGTGTCCTGGGTGTCAGCCTAAAGCCCACTTCCCTTGGTGACTAGCCTGCTGCGACCCTGAGTGGTACCTTTGGGTGGTAGAAAGAGCCCAGCTCTGGGTTCCACACTGCATTTTCTGTCTTCTGATGCTTCTGTCTCACAGATGGGGATATTCCCTTCCCTTGGATGGTTCAGCATCTGGTCGACCTTGCTGTCAGTGTGCCTCAGTATTCACCCCAGAGTGTTTTTTGTTTTTTTTTTTTTTTTGCTTGCTTGTCTTTTTTGTTTTCAATTTTTAAAAATTTATTTTTCAATTACCATTAAAATACAATGCTCCATTAGTTTCAGGTATAAAAACAACAACATAGTGATTAGACATTTATATACCTCCCAGAGTGATCACCCCAATAAGTCTATTACCCATCTAACACCTGTACATAGTTATTACAATGGTAGTGACTATATCCCCTATGCTGTACTTTACATCCCTGTGACCATTTTTTTTCCAATTATAGTTGATATTGCATATTATTTTATATTAGTTTCAGGTGTCCAGAGTGCTTGGTTTTCAATGGCCCCTTCACCTCCAGAGGAGAGATCTTACAGGCCTGATGGAGACTTAACCCTTCTTACCTCTTCCTTTGCACAGTCCCTTTGGAGTCGCCACCTGCCTGCTGGGATAACTGTTTACTGGCTACTCCTTGGCCCTGTGGAGCTATGCTCATGCACCCTGCTAAGACACCCACCCTCTGAGGGGCTGGGGCTCCCTGAGACTGGCCCTCTCTGGGCTGCTGACCAACACCCGTCAGCATGCTAAGGCCCGGTTGGCTGAGCTGGCTCAGCTCCCACCAGGGCCTGCCCTACTCTGATGGGCACCTGGGTCCAGGAACAAACACTCTGGGCTTTGCACATCTTAACACTCCTTGCACTCATAGCTTAGGCAGCAAAAACAAGCCAGTGTTTACATTACAAATACTAATGTGTGTGTGTGTGTATTATTTATTAGAGAATCATCTGAAATGGTACTTCAAAAATATTATTTTGCCAACCTCCCTGCCCACCCCCTAAAAAAGATATTCCATATCACTTGAAGAGTAGACTGTAAAAGTAAAAACCATAAAAACAATTTAGAGGGAGAGAGACGAGTATTTATCAGATTTTAGGATGAACATGGACATTGTAATTATAACACTTTGGGGAAAATTAACTCACCAGGAGTCCCCATGACAAGAGCATGGCAGTTGTTTGGAAAAGATGCTACTCGAGGGAGAGGGAGACCCCAGGATGCCTAGAAAGGGAAGGAGATTGCAAACCTGCCTTCTGGAAAGCTGGGTAATGAGTTGACCTTATAACATGCTGAGTACTCATAGTTGTTTTAGGGACAAATATGGGGCCCAATGCCATGGAGTGGAGGGAAGTTTACGTTTTTTTTTGGGGGGTGAGGGGTTCAGAGGAGATATCCTGGGGAGATTGGTTTTAATTTTGTAAAAATTAAAAATCTCTGAATAAAAAAACAAAAACAAAAAATGTGCCAAAAGCAGAAATAAAAGTAAGTAACAAACTAATGAAAATGTTTGCAGCAAATATGACCAAGGTTTAGTTGGCATGTTCTTTCTGCCTTCTGTGAAAAGCATCAATGATCCAAAAGAAACTGGTCAAGGACATTGGGTCAGCTTGGCTCTCTGAGAAGAGCAGAAATGGTGTGAACCTGAGGAGGGTTTTGTTAGGGAAAAGAGGGTGAGGGGGTAATGGAGGGATGGAGCTGGCAGGAAGTCAGACTGCAGGGAAAGAGAAAGAGAAGGGTGGAAGGAAGTATCCTGGACATTCTGGGAGTCTCAGGTGTCAGAGAATGGGCCAGGCCTTGCTCTCCCTGCCACTCACGCCCATGGGTGGGGTAGCCTCTGCCCATGTCCCCCCTGGGCTGCAGAGCCAGCAGCTGGGCCCTGGGCCATCTATGCTCCCTGTGGTTGGAGTCTTGAAGTGCATTTTCATTGCCAGGACAGATGTGACATGAAAGTCACAAAAAAAGGCATACAGATGGCCAAAAAGCTTTTTATGTAGAGCGCCCTGCAGCCCTGTGAAAAGGCATGGCCAGTAATGGAGGTGGAGCAGGCTTCCCTGGTCATTCTCAGCCCTGGGCTCCCTATGGAACACTCAGTGCTGGGGGATAGAGACCTCTTATGCTGTCCTCAGTGATAAATTGACCCCGGAAGAATCGCACATCTCTGAATCTCAGAGCACTAATCTCTTGGTGCACGCCCACGGCCATCTATGTAACTGTATTTGAACACCTCCTATGCCAGGGAATTCAGGTTTGAGGCGTTTCTAGATAGGTCGTGAAGAGCAGTGATACTCAAAGTAGCATCCAGAGTCCACAGCATCTATACCACACTTTCAGAAATGCAGAGTTTCAGGTCGACCCGGGACCCATGGAGTGATAATCTGTGTCTTTGCAAAATCCCAGGAACTCTATACACACATTCACCTGGAAGAAGCGCTGTCTCAGAGCAGGCTCTGTGTGGCAGAGCTAACTGCAGCGTCCCTCCAACTCTTACCCACAGGTCTTGGGTTAGCTGTGGGGAATCTCATGAAATGATGCTGCATGGCACAGGTAACCATAATGGGGAACACCTGCTGTGGCTATCAGCGTGGCCTGGACTGGGGGTCCAAGGCCAGGGGAGTGAGCTGTTTAGAGTGGAGCTCATTTCAGGTAGGCAGAGGTGGGGAAGGAGCAGCTGGTTTGGGGGATAATGTGAAGGGCTTTGTGCTTTTGATGTAAAGTTTGCGACGAATAATGGCCCAGATGGTCAAGGACCTTGAACGTTAGTATGAGGACTTTGTGAGCAACAGGACTTTATTCTATGACTTTCTTTTAGGAAGATGCCTTTGGAGACAATACATAGGGCAGAAACAGTGAGGAGTGATTGGCAGCTGCTGGTGAGCATCGGTGAGTGATGCTGAAAGCCTGCATCAGACAGGGATGCTGTGAAGTAGGAGCAAACACAGGGTCCTGGGATGGCTATGTATGTGAGGGTTCCCCACCCCACTCTCCAGCCTGGACCTCCCTCCATAGCCCCCGACCTGAGTCCTTCATTGCAGCTGCTCCACTTGAATGGCTTCCAACAACCTGTTATGGATTGAATTGTCTCCCTAAATTCCTATGTTGAAGCCCTAATGTGACTTATTTGGAGATAGGGCCTATACGGAGGTAATTAAAGTTATCTGAGGTCCTAAGGGTGGGACTCTGATCCCATAGTAAGTGTCCTTATAAGTAGGGACACCAGAGAGTCCTTACCTTGCCCTCTTTCTTGTGAAGACACTGAGAAGGTGGCCATCTAGGCTCTCATCAGAAACAGAATCTCCCAGGACCTTGATCTTGGACTTACAGCCTCCAGAAGTATGAGAAATAAATGTCTGTTGTTTAAGCCCCCAGGTCCGTGGTATTTTGTTATGGCAGCCCGGGCTAAGACAAACCTCAAATGCAGCATCTTCCAGAGAGAACTCTCGATTTCCCTCAGAACTTGACCTCCTCTGTATTCCATTATACTGAACAACATCATACATGCCAGCTTTCCAGCCAGAGGTCCCTGAGTTTTCCTTCTCCTGTGTCCCCTACATCTAAGCAGTCATCAGATTGTTTTTCTTTCATTCATTTAATTTCTCTTGAATCCATTTTTCTGACCCTCCAGCCATAGGCTTGATGCAAGACTGACCCTCAAGCCTGGATGATTTTGACAGCTTTCTAGGAGACGTTTCTGCCTCTAGTCCTGTCCTCCATTCCTCATTCACCCTCTTCACTACGGTATATTTCTAGATTCTCCTAAAAATGCTCATTTGACCAAGTCACTACACAGTACACTCGAGAGTCCCCACTGCCCAGAGGAGGAAGTTCAGATTTCCTCTGCACAGACACTTTGCTTTGATCTCATCTGGTGTCTTCTCAACTTACTTGTCACTCTCTCTGTGCTGCCTTCTGCTGCCCCATGCCACACTGCCAGTGGCCTGGAACCTGCTAGGCTCCCTGTCCTGGGTGTTTTAGCCTCTGCAATGCACTTCATTCTCCATAGAATGTCCTTTTCTCTCCCTTCTCCTGTAGGAGTCCCCCTCTCACCCTGTAGCTCAGCTGAACTGTGTCCTTTAGGAATCACCTCCAAACCTTCCTAGACCCTACTGTCCAAGGCAGAAGCCTCTATCCCATGTGGTTGCCAAGCCCTTGAAATGTGGCCAGTGTGACTGGGAGCCAATTTTAAGCTGTAAGTATAAACTACATAGCAGATTTAGCATAAATTTTATATCAATTACATGTTGAAATGATAATATTTTGGATACATGTATTTAAATAAAATATTAAAATTAATTGAAATTTAAAAACTTAAAAAATTGTAACCACAAGAAAACTCAGGTTTCCATATGTGGTTCACATTATATTTCTATCAGACAGGGTGGCCCTAGACAGGTTAGCTGCCCCTCCTATGTGCCCCAAAGGGCCCTGATCTTCCTGGTATAAGATGCATCAAACTGCCCTGTAATCATCAATTTCTTTACTGTCTTCTCCAATAGGGTTTGTTTCTTGAAGAAGTTTACTGGGTTCTGATCAACAGAACACCCCAGCACCTAATTACAGCATCACACATATAGAAGGTGCTCAAGAAAGACTGAAGGAAGCAGGGAGGGTGAGAAGGAAGGAGGAAAGTGAGGGAAGGAGGGGAGGTAAGGAAGGAGGAGGAAACTCAGATCCTAGTGCATGAATGATGCAGTTGTGCACATCAAGGGGGCCCCGAGTGGGCAGCAATGGTGCCCTTCCCAGGCCAGGAGGGAGCAAAGCTCTTACTGGCCTGGATCTAGAGAAGGAGGCCGGTGGGGACAACTTGGCTTCATTGGAACCAAAGTAGGCTTCCTGGCAGAAATGGATTTCTAATGCAAACAAGAGCTAAGTAGTGTTAGATGTTCACTCACTCATCCCAGAGGTCTGGAAGAGAAATACTTTATCTCCTAACATAGTACAAAAAATAATCTTTTAGATCCTGTTATTTCAAGGAAACCATCTTCTCCCTCATTCTTCAGTGCATATGATGAAAGCATAATGGATTTTAGTATTTTTCTACCTGGCAGGGACTTTTATATTTCTTGGCCCATAGGCCACAAATCAACCTGGGTCTATTTAAGTACTCATATGGTAAATCCAGTCTGCAGGAAGTGGTGCTCAGATGCAGTCTTTTCCTGCAGTTCTAACAGGGGAGGAAGCTCATCATGCTGACAGCTCTTGCCCTGGACAGAGAATTCCAGGGGCTGTATTGGAATTCATACCCAGAAAATGCAGGTAAGGTGAGCTGGGTGAGATAAAGAAATCTATGCAGTGAGTAAGACATCAAAGAAAACTGTTACTGTTATTCACTTTAGCATAGTAGAATAAGTCCTTTTATAATTTATACAAAATTCATGTTCTAAAATGAGAAAAGATATATCAAACATACCTAAATCAAAACACATCTTCTGCTATTTACAAATTGTTTAATTCTACGTATGAGCTCCAGTTATCATTGCTTAGAAAACTCTTTTCTTGTGGATTATGGAAATAAGTGGAATATGTCGATTTTTTTCAGTTGGGGTTTAGTCAGGAATCCAAGCACCACTCTAGGTATTTCAAAGAATAAGAGGTCGGTAGCAGGTTCTAGGGAATTAGGCAACCTGGGGTGTGAAGGGGCAGGCCGCCTTTGCAAATTCTGGAAAGGCAAAAGTCTCTGTTATCTTTAGTACCCAAGCAGGTGCTTTCATAAGGATGCCTGAGGTGCTGGGAGCTTTCACATAGATCTCAGGGGCTACAGCCCTGGAGCCAAGCAGTCCCGAAGTGGGGACGTCCCCGATGGTGCCTCATGGCAGAGGAAAACCCGGTGACCCATCTGCCAAAGGCCCATGCCTGCATTCAGCTGTGGTGGGAGCATTAGACGGCTTCTCTTTCTCTTCTGCCTTCCAAATGTTGTAGGAGGCCTTCCAACGGTGGAGTCCAGCTGGAATTCCAAGGGATTGAGCATATAGTTCCCAGGCTTTGCCCACTCTGGATTGCGGCAAGGGGGATAGAGGGAGGATGGCTCAGACAGGTGGGTATTGAATATAAACAAGACACATGTGGAAGGACCTGGATGATGCAAGTGGTGTCTAGTTTATTTATCCATAGTAGATAACTGCTCTTCATGCATAACATTGTCAGGCTGCTTGTAAATTTGTTTTTTTTTTCAGATCATAAACAGGATTATTAAGGCTAACAGTGTGGCAAAAACTGGCCCCAAATAGTGCTAGATGTTAAAAGTCTTAATTATAATTCAACTTTGCCACTTGTTCTCTAGGTGTGAAGGTTATTTCACCTCTTCACTTTACAGTTTCTATATTTCTACAATAGACAATGGTATTATTTAATAGAGTTTCAGCACATAGCAAAGTAAATAAAATGTAAAGGGACCCTTATGATGACATACTCTCTAATTATAACTGTCCTCCTTTTTAGTCTCTCATCCTTAATGTGAAGGGTTTTCATTAGGTTGCAATACCACTGAGTGTTGCAAGATGAGTAGGTGGAGCTTGGGGAAGGCAGGCAATCCAACCAAAATGAGTCATACACTCAAAACATGGAGATTCCTAGAGTCTTGGAGGACCATGGTTAGCTGAGCATGGATGGATCTTCAGACAGGAAGGGGAAGCATGAGTACATAAAGGTGATGACAAGGGCCGGAGCCAGATTATTAGAGGTCTTAGGGTTCACACTATGGACTTTAGATTTTTGTCCTAAAGGCAATTGGGAAAAAAAGTTAAAAAGCCACAATCTCTGTACTTTTCAAATCTGCCGTACCACTTTTTATACTTTCCCGTTCTCTCCTGAAAATTTCAAGCTTGTGCTTTTCTCTTTGTGTGTTGTTATTAAAATGTCGGAGGCGAGGCAAAACGGTGCCACTGGAGGGCACCCCCACCCTGAGCTACAGGAGCAGGTTGCTGGAGCACAAATCTGTTGGACGGTATTAGATTGGGGATCCACGTGTAACCCACATGAACACTGAAGTAAGTGAAGATGATGATAAGGACACCTGGGGGGTGGGGGAGTCAAGGGAATAAGAGAAAGACAGGAGTAGTTTTCAATGAACGATGAAGTGTGATGGGAGGAAGACAGGGGTGATGGCAGCCAATGAGTGACATATGGTACAAAGAGGAAAGAAGAATGGGCATAGCAAATGGCAGAGAGAATGCCAGTTTCTCATCTGCCCCTATGGTTAGTGGAGATATCGCTCTCTTCACTTGAGAAGACTGTGGGGTTCTCAGTGTAGACTTGTGTTTCAGTCCAGATGGGAGAGCTGATCTGTTCTGTGAAGAGGCTAAGGAATGTCTATCATGAAAACGATGCTCCAGATCCAGTGGCAAAGGAAGGAATGAAGGCATGTGGTAGTTTGTGGGGCGGTGCAGTGGTGGGGAGGAGCGGAGTGATACGGCTGGAGAACATCTGACCAGTGGGGAGCAAGGAAGGAGGCCTGTGTTACAGGCTGGAGGCCTATATTAAGGGCGACGAGAATGTGAGCTGCTATAGTGTTGTTGGCCCTGAGACACCAACGGTGGCCGAGCCCTGGGTAGTTCTGGTTTGCTACGTAACCAATCAAGGCTTCTCCTGAGCAAGTGGACTGTAGACCCCTCTGCTCCAAATGCCTCGACCTCCTGATGGAAGTGGCAGTTCCAGGTGAGTGAGACAGAAGGTGGGATCCTTTCTGACCCCCTTGCCTCATGTTAAAAGCAGCAGCTGCAGCAGACCCAGAGGACTTCTAGAGATGAGATGTGACCCCAAGGGAGTTGTTCCTTGTGTGGGAAATAGCTCAGAGGGACTCGGGCTATTATTGAGTTGACAAACTAAGCTTCTGCAATAAAACAGAAGGTTAAATCCATGTCAGAGGAGGGTTGTAACTAAAAATTGAGATAATGTATAAATGCATTTTAACGAATATACTACAAAAGTGATCACATATCACCTTCTAATTTAAAAAAGCATACTTTTAAATCAACTGATAACTTTTTGTATTAATTTGGGGAGAAAGAAGCCTCAGAAATATTGAATTCTTTCTACAGTGTTATTTTAAAATTAGAGTTTTTATTGAGACAATATCTACATATGGTTGACTATTCAAATACATACAAAAATAAAAAAAAACAGGATAAATCCTGTCCTCTCAGAGCACTCATCCTTTACGGTTCATTCTTCAAAGCAGCTATTCTTAGAATTTTCTTAAATATCCTTTCAAAAATGTTTTAAACACACAAAAGTAAGTATATTCATCTTTTTAAATGCAGTTGGGAGTGCTCTGTGAGGTACTTCACACTTACTCTTCATTTTACAGTCAATATAAACTCCACTTTAGGAGTTACAGATCTAATTTATTCTTCATGGATGCACTGTATTTCATTGTGGGAATATATTGTGATTGGTTGTTTCTAGTCTTTGCACGGCTGCCAAAGTCAGTGTCAGTATCATTTTACTCAGGCCTTGTGCCCACCCAAAATCCCATCTGTGTCTGTTGAACATGAACTCACAGTATGGGAGGAATTTTAATTTATTTAGATAATGACATATTGACCTCCAATGAAATCAGCTGGGCTTCTGTATATTCCCTTAATCATGTATTATCAATACTTTCTTAAGTGAACAATGGAAAACATCTTAACTTGCAATTATTTATGAGGGATGCTTAGCTTCTTTCAAATTATTTATGTGCAATTTGCATTTCTGTTAATGTAAACTGCCCATAATGTTTTTTTCTTATTTTTTTCTGCTATGTTGTTGATTTGCAAAGAGTTTTTATGTATTAAAATTCTTTTCCTTCTTTTTGTCATTTGTTGGCCTTTCGATGTTCATCGCAATGTTTTTGTTGTCAAGTTTATCAGTCTTTTCCTTTATGAGCTCTAGTTTCTGTTTCTTGCTTGAAACACCTTCTCTAACAAAATATTACATGTGTAAGTCACCTTAATTTTAGGCAGCTGTCTTCTTGCCATTTATTTAATCATCTATTTTTTGTTCAATTGTTTTAAATTCTGCCATTATTGCATGTTATAATCCTGTATGTATTTAATTCTGAAATCTCTTTATAATTACCAATTTGTTTGTTCCTACTCTAGAAAAAAAAAAACTTTAGTTACCACAGCTTTAGAATACGTTTTAATATCTAATAGGCCTTGACCTCATTACCACTCTTTTTCTGTCAGAATTTTCCGGACTGTACACACATAACATTTCCAGATGAACTTTAGAAGCAGGTTGTGTAGTTCCAGAAAATGTTAATATGTGTGGGATAAAAGCTGACATTTTATGATATTCAATGTCAGAGTTTAACTTCCACATATTTAGGTCTTTTATATTCCTCAGAAATTTAACGTTCCTTATACAGCTACTTTACATTTTTTGTTCAACTCATTCCAAGACATTTCTTTATAATTGTTTTACAACTCTAAGTGGAATGTTCTTTAATAATCTTATTTTCTAAATACTTGTTGTTTATGCTTAGGAAATACCGTGATGTTTTGTAATCTGCCATTTTACTGGAGGGAGTTTTACTAAATTCCCTTGATGTTTCTAATGGTTTCATTGTATTTTATTTGATTTTCTTTGATGAAAACTATGAAGTTCTTCATGGTGTTTACTCATTCTTTCATCATTATCATCATCACCATCGTCATCATACCATCAGTGATATCAGTAGTAGAGCAGTAATACCTGCTCTAATATCAACTTTTGAGGGGAGGGAGGAGGTAGAAGAGGGTAAAGGGGGTCAAATATATGGTAATGGAAGGAGAACTGACTCCGGGTGGTGAACATACAATGTGATATATAGATGATATATCATAGGAATGTACACTTGAAGCCTATATAATTTTAGTAACAAATGTCACCCCCAATAAATTTAATAAATAAATAAATTTAAAAAAATCAGCTTTTCAGGCCCTACATTATTGTGATATATAGTCAGAGCAATTCAGAATGAGTGACTACCCAGGACAGGTAGGTCCACAACTCACAGTAGAAAAAATCATTTATTCATTCACTCAACAAAACATTTATAGATTGTCCACTCAATACTAGACATTTATCTATGACCAAACATACAGAAATAGTCAAGGCACAGGAAGAAGCAAAGAAAGTTAACCTTTATTATGTGTACCAATCACCTGAAGCACCTCATCTCATGTAATTCTCCCAAAACAATTTGTTAGGTGTATAGTGTTACTCTTGTTTTTACAAATATGAAACTGACACTCAGAGAGGATAATTCCTTTGCCCAGGATAATACAGGGAGAGATCTGAAAGTGAAATCCAGATCTGTGCAATTCTATACTTCTCTCTTTCGCTTCTATACCTGCTCCGTGTCATTCAACGCTAGACTTGAATTCTTAGCTGGTCCCCTGAGATCAGGACTGTGTGGGAACCATACAAGAGGAATCAAATGCCACTTGTGGTTGGGAGAGATACTGGTGAATGGATGGACATTCACCAGAAAACCAAGAGGTTTGAGGGAAAGGCATTCCAGAAATAGGAAATAGCATGTACAAAAGTAAGGGGCCATGAGAAAAACACCGAATTTAAAGAATTATTTTAAATGTAGTGATGACTTGCTATATCTGAAATGTAGTATGCTGAGATGGAAGAAGTAGAATTGGAGCTAAAACTGTGGCCGGAAGGCGGAGGCTCCAGCTACACGCAGTGTGTGAGATAGATCAGTATATCAGGGGGCTGACATTTACTTTTTTTTTCAACATCTTTATTGAGATGTAACTCACATACCATAAAATTTATGCATTTGAAACATACAACTGGGAATACGAATCCAGAGGAAGGGGTATGAGTCTAGTGGAGATAGGGATTTAGGAGACATCAGAGTGCATGGGGGTGTTGTGTGTATGGGACCATCAGCACAGTGTTCAGGAGAGGGAAAGAGCTCTGAGGCAGGTGAGGAAGAGAAGCCCACAGAGGATATAAGGGAGGAGTGACCAGACAGGTGGAGAACTGGAAGCTGTTCTTCACAGAAACACAGTTGAAGAAGGTTCAAGGAAGGAGTGGCATCCAAAGCCTCCAAGAAGACAAACACAAAGAGGACTGGACAAATGGCCAAGAAGTCTTGCTAGAGCATGGTGAGTGTGGATCTATGGGCAGGGTGCCTGATTGGAGTGAGGAGGGTCATGAAAGGGAAGTGAGGGTGTGGAGTCAGTGAGTAAAGCACTGTCCTTCCCGGTTGCTTCCCAACTCCATGGTGAGATCCAGAATCTTTCCCTTGTCCCATAAACTGGGACAAGCTGGAAGCACTTAAAGCCTTTCTCAGGCACAATTTAGGTAGTATGTGAGACTTGGGCTTCCCACAGGTGGGCCTTCACATCAGCCATCTCTGTTTGCAGGAACCCAAGATGAAGACAGGAAGAATTCTGGGACTCCACAGCAAACAGACACAGTTAAAGAGACAGCTCAAAGGCTCTAACAAGATCTCAGTTTGATTTTGGTCTATGGTAGTCAGATAGTTCTCTTCACTCTCTTAAACTAGGCAGACGGTGTGACATCCAGAACCTAAACTGTGATGAAAACCCATGGCTAAGCAATTCCAGAATTACCTGCAGACTTACTCAGATGGAAGCTCTTTTATTGAGAGTTCATCAATATGTCTGGGCCTGCTGCCTTTTGTCACGGTTTGGGTGATGTGTCTACTCCTTGGCAATTGTACTTGGAGACAATAATAATGCCTTTCTTTACCAATGGCCCAGAATCAGCACAGTAGGATAAGGCCCAATTCTAAAACCCAGGATTTTTCTTGCTACCAGAGTTCAAAGAATGGTGCTTCATCTCAGTCAGTAGGGAACAGGCCTAGAGTTACCCTGAAAAACTTGACTTCTGTGGGCTCAGGGTAGAATGATCTTACCACGTTACAGTGAAACCCAGGGCAGATCAAATATGTCTTGTCCACCACTGAGCCCTTTGACCAGCAGGTCATCAGCATCCTGGCCCCGCCCCAGGAACTAAGAGGTTGCAGTCATGAATAGACACCCCGTCTTCTCAGGTCTGACTTCTCATCTTAGAGACAACTGAAGGTACATGAGCCCTTCCAGAAATGTGTAACCACAGAAATACTACTCTTTTCCTCTGGAAAAAAGTTGGCATAATGCTCTTCTGCCTTTTATAAGCTTTCCTCATTCTGGCATTGAAGTTCTTATTTTCCAGACTTTAATGAAAATCCTATAGTCTGATTTGGATCCTGTTGTGCAAAGTTCTTATACGTTTCAGCAGAAAAACTCACATTCAATTATTCTTATTCTTTAAACAATTACAATGAACTTTTCCCCACATATACTGATTATTTTCAAACAAAAGATAATAAGTAATATATTAAAAAAATAACAAACAAAAAACTTTGGTTTGGCAAAAAAAAAATTCAGTACTACTGATTTAAAACGACTAGCAAACTTTGAGGAGTTGCTTCATTCCTTTGATTATTGTTTCCTGTATATAAATAGCCTGACTAGTCTCATTTATCACAGTTACTTCTCCTCTGGGGAGCTCCCATTTCCTGCCACCTTAGCCTCCCTACTTGTACAAAAACATTGGAACAGGGAACTGAAAACCCCACATTGAATAACTGACGGAAAAAAACCCACACAATTAATTACATGTGTAAACAATCTATTGGTAAGCAGGGTTGCTTATGCAAGGGGATCTCAGTGAGGGAATGGATTAAAGATATTTGCATAAAATAGCGCTGGAGGAACCCATGCACTCAAGCCTATCTCTATTCAAGTGATGATTGGAATTCTTGGAAGTGCAGTCTGGCTGTGGAGCAAAACCAGGTGGTGGTAACTGCTTCACCATGTGGCACTAAGGGGCAAAGTCTTGGGGACCAGCATGAATTAATCACAGGCTTTTAGGATGTCATCACATTCCTCAGGTCTGGCTTTGGTGAATTCCAAAGCAGAAGCTGGGAGAGAAAGGCAATTTGGTTTTCTTGTTTAAATGCCAGCATTGCAATTGTAGGCTCACTTTGATGTCAGGAGCCTAGAGGTTTTGTGGAGCAGGAATCCACTGCACCTGGCAGATGCATTCAGTGTCTTATGTAAAAGGGGCTTTGAGGGCAGATGAGTCGGAGATTAGGTCTCACCAGTGAGAGAGCCAACAAGTGTGCAGTCTCCACGGTTGAGGAGCTGGCCCAATATCCTCTACTGAGGGCATTTTGTCTGAAATACTCCCCGAGTAGAGGTCCATTTACTGTTCTTTGATCAGCCTTTAAAAGATACACACTTCCTACCTCAGACTAGCACAGTTATGAGAATCAAGAGTGATTCCCATTTGCTAGTTTGTTAAGTGAACTTGAGAGGGCAAGTTAACAAGAACTGCAAGCTCAGTAGGCTGTCTCTCTTCCAAGCATAACTCTTAGGAAATGTGCTCAGGTAAACTAGTCTGTTGACCAGCCAAGCAGAAGGGAAGCTTAGATAATCAACCCTAACAAAAACATTCAATGAGACAACAGAGCTTGTATTACATTAAAATTATAAAGAATAGATATGGTCAAGTATTTTGGAAATTGCTTCTGACTCTGTCAAGCACTCAAGTCTTAGTTTTCTGAGACCTATATGTTTAGTTTTAATTCTTTGTTCATGTGTAACAATTCATTCAAGAAAATCTTTGATACTGTTTACAAAAACATGTACTATATAAGGTAAAATATATATAATACGAGACTTCCAGGCTCTGAATGAAACTTGCGACCTATGCCTGACTAAATCTGTTCCAGCTTCCATTGGAATTCCCAGGAAACAAAGAGGTGTAAAGCACTAGAAACAAGGAGTTTTGTAATTGAGCTCAACCATGGAACTGTCATAAGTGCTTTATAGATAGCTCATCCTTAAAGCTCTGAAACAACACGAGACTTTGCTTTCACCTCATCTGTCTAGTTCTTCCTCAGTGACCTGGTCCCAGAGGATCAAACAGAAAGCTTGGCCACCAACCCCCAGTAAGAGGATTTGCTTTCTGAGATGCTCAAGTCTTTCCTTACATAGCCATTTCCCTGCTGTAGCCACTCAACCAGAAATTGCCATCTTGCCACATCCACTAAGGACACTGTTATTTGGGTGGAAATGTTCACATTGTGATTCATTGCATTTTGGGATTGAACTCAACAGCAGAGATGATGGAAACAAGTCGGGGCAATAGGACACCTGCCTCTAAGGACAGCACTGCATGAGATCTCTCCAGCAAAGAGGAAGAGAAAGGCAGCATGTGCCGGCCCTCACCCCAGGGCACCTTCTCCTCTTCATATTCAGCACATGGAGCAGTAGCAGAGGACAGTTCATCCCAGTTCAGCAGAGACATACAGATTAGATTCCTATGGGCAAGGGGATTTCAGTCAGAGGGAGCACACGGTGAGCAGGCCCTCGGCGTAAGCTCTTATTGGTGGGAAACGGGGATTAAATACTCCCTAGCTGTCGGCGAAGAACCCTGAGTGTTCTTTTCTTGTTCTCTTATGACTTTAATGAAATAATGAGAAGACATTAGGATTAAAAAAGGGAAATAATTGTTCTAAGGATGTGGAGAAAATGATTCACCGCCCACATCAGAAGACATATGTATAAGAAAAAAAAATATACATATATGTGTGTGTGTGTGTGTGTATGTGTGTACAATATATGTGTACTTTTCTCATATATATTTCATACATATATGCACATATATATTCTATGCTCTGAATAAAATGTAAGAAATCGTGAAGTTTATGAGCTAGAGATGAATATATGCAAGAGGCTGAGATAGACTTAGACAAAAAGTGAAAGAAATGTAGGGATACCAAAGACTCTGCCACACAGACAGTGAAGACAAGAGTTGGCAAAAGAAAAAAACAATGATCTGGAGGCCAAACTCCATAGGCTTTCTAAGAAAGTAAAAATGAATACACAAAGTAGAATATGATGAGAGGGAATATAACAGATATCCAGAAAGGAAAACCCAATTTCTGACTCACTGGCATTTTGTGAAATAAAAACTAGAAAAGCAATGGGCAGAAAAATAATCATTACATGGAAGAAAACCTTCCCGAGATTATAAAAGAAAATATGGACTTTTTGAAAGAAATGAATAATTTTATAACTACTAGAAACCTGCATGCAGATATATTGCACTGACATGGTTTAATGATCAAACACAGTCACCCAAAATCACCTTTGCAGGAAGAAAGGAAAATATCTGAAAAAATCTTCCAGAGATTTTAGAACATCTCTTTCAACATTGAGCAATAAAAGCCAATGCAGGATTCCTTTGGATTTTCTTGGGAAAGATACAGACATTTGAAATTTCTATATACAGCCTATAAGAAGTCATCAGAAAGACATGCTTGGTTATCCCAGACACATGTGTCTTTCTTGGAAAACTTACTGGTCGAGTGAAAAATAAATCAAAGACAAATATTTAGAAATGGAGAATCATAATATAAAAGACCTGTGGTTAGCATTATTGCCAGGTATACACTTAGATCTAGATATTAAATTGTTTTGCAAATAAAGTCAAACTTGTTTTCAAAATTTTAAAAAATATTAAATTAGAAGGTACATGACATTCGAATAGTAAGTTAATAAAAATAATCATACTGGTACAAGCAAATGGATGAAAGTATGCAAAAATTCCTCATCTAACAAGGGAGCACAAAGTTATTAAATTTTCTTAAACTTTACAATTAGAGAAAACAAAAGCTGTATGTTTTGGAAAATCTTAAAGGATACCAGAAGTAAATTTGAAACAGTATATATACTTCCAAATCACTGGGAGAAAATAAAAGCAAAGGAAAAGTTCTTAGAAGAGCACAAAGGAAACGGTAAAAGCATAACAAAGGAGAAAGCATAAAACAAGAAGACAGAATTAAGAACAAAAATACAAATGTTATAGATAGACACTCAAATGGATAGATGAGCACTCAGATTAGGTTGAGAAATATAAGTTTTTGTTTCTTCATTTGTTTGTCTTGCTCCTTTGTTGTTTTCAGTTTTATATACCACATATCAGTGAAATCATGTGGTCCTCTGCTTTTTCTGTCTGACTTATTTTGCTTAGCATAATTATCTCAAGATCCATCCATGTTGTCTCAAATGGCATCATTTCATCTTTTCTTATGGCAGGATAATATTCCATTGTGTATATATACCACATCTTCTTTATCCAATCATCTATCGAAGGACTTAAAAAAAAGAAATATAATTCTATTATAGTCAAAAGAAAACACTTAAAAAGATACAGAAATATCCCAAGTAATAGCTAAGCACAGGTACCCCCACTCCCTTCTACTGTTTCCCAAATGCAACTCCTCTCTAAAAAAAAAGGGTGGAAAGATTATTTTCATAAAAAAGCATTCAGTGCAAAAAAAATTAACCATCATGAAAATAGTTATATTATTGATGAAAGGTACAATTAGCAATAAAGAAATAATAGGAATAGATTTATATGTGCCAAATAACATATCATGAAAACTAAAGCAAAAATTCTTACAAAGCTTGCAGGTGAAGCACATATTTATATAATAACATCCTTCTTGGAATGCACCCAAATGAACAAAAAGACTCTAATATAAAGAATCTTGGTCAATTGATGAAAAAAACCAGCTTCACCCCTATAATGGACAGAAGAATATATGCAAAAAGCAACAAGTCTTAGAAGACATTAGAGGAAGATATTAAGGGAGGATCGGTATGTCTCCTAATCCAGAGGAAGATTTAGCTGCTGGGCATTATAAGAGATGGCTGAGACTCCTACAAACATCTCTCAACTTGGTTTATGGATGGGGAAGCATCCATTTCCATAACATAAAAAATCTAGGAAGGCAAAGCTGAAGAGAAAACCATGTGGCCTTGTCACTTAAATTTTCTCTAATTCGGAGGAGGGACTGGTGATGGAGTGGAGTGGAGTAGAAGAAAGGTGGGGAAAATGACTTTAGAGTCAGCTTTGCATCTGTTGAGCCAAGTCCAATGAGCAGAAATAAATGAGCTCTGATCCTGTCCTCCCCAAACTACATGTTTGTAGTTTGTATTAGCTGGCCTTCTGCCAAGATGATCTGCCTGTTGAAGAAGAGGAGAAATGGCTGAAATTAAAAGGGAGAATTTCCCCCAACACACACATACACCATCAACCTGCTGAAAGAGCGAACTATGGGGCAGAAGGTAGAGCATGTTGAATGGGAAAGGCTCAAAGGTCATGTACAGAAGATATCAATGCTCAAGTCCAGGGTCTCCAACTGTCAGGATCTTCACTTATCCCCACTGTCTTTTTTGTAGAGTCATCCAGTGTGACTGCATTGGCGACATCATGCCACCGCCACAAAAATTCCAGAAGGAACCACCTGAAAGCTACACTGCTTCCAGGTCCATCCAAAGGGGCTAATAAGGAGAAGCTAGGGGAAAGTGGAGTTCAGCTAAACAAAAAGAGAACCTCCAATAATCAGGGATTTTAAAAAATGGTAGGTTCTCCTGGGAGGAACTGAGACCTATCCCTATGGCTGGAGGTTTATAGGCAGAGGATAAGCTACCATTTGAAGGAGATTTCCATCCTCCTGAGGTTACTTTCTGCTTGGACCAGGAAGAAGGGGATACAAAGGTGAATGTGGCCAAAGGACCTCAGGCACTGCTGACTGCAGTGTGGACGCACCCCACGTATTGTTCCAGAGCTCTGTGACACTCCCTCCTCCATGCAATGTGAGGACACGCACTGCGGCCTTTCCCAAGCCATCATAGTGAAGAGCGAGCCAGCACTCCCTGCAGAGCATGGGTGGTCCCATTTCTCCTGGCTCTGGAGGTCTACTGTTCAAGGTAAATTAGCATGTGCTCAACCTTAGATCCCAGGGCAGGACTCTGAAATGCCTTCACCATCAACTTTCTCTATCAGCATTTGGGGCTAATAGGAAAGTGACTGTTTATTTTCTTTAGTTTTTACATTTTGGGGTTAGCTTACTGCTGTGGAAAAGTAAGATAAATGGTCCCACAGTTGTGGAGAGTGACTGGTGCAAAGACTGAAACATGCCAAGTTTATGAACGGGAAATTGAAGCCAGCGGTGCTTCTCAATGACCCAGATGCTCCCAGCCCACAAGGTCTTTCAGAGTCTGAATCCCCTCATTTTTCTCTTTTGTTCCATGAAAGCACATGTGAAGGGCAGAGCTACGTTTTATCAAGAAATCATTCCTCCCTTGTTTGTTGACATTACATCATAACCATTACAGGGCCATCTGCATCTCCTATGTATATTCTATCACTTATAATAGGCAGCTTGTATCCATTCTACAGTTACCCCTCCTCCCTCTTTCCAGCCAACAGCTTGCATTTATTGGTATTGTGCCGGTCTGGTGCCCTGGTTGGCATCTGTTCTGAATAGTTGCTGCCCATGTCATTAGGGTCATTAGGTATTTTAAATGCCTCTGTGCCTGGCAGCAGCCCTCATTGCCTCCCACTTCCCCTTTATACAGCCGTCTCCTTCTCCACATGTTGCCAGTCATCGTACCACAAAATGCTTCCTCCAGTTGAATTTGACTATATTCCACAGAGCCTGGCCCTGGGCTTACCCTGCTCATAAAACTCTGGCATTTCTCACTTGCCTTCCAAACTTCTTGGTCATTCAGAAGCTGGCTTTGATTTACTTTTTCTAGTCTCAGTTTTCTATGACTTCTTGACTTGATCCTCTTTACTTGACCCTTGCTTTAGGAAATCCTGAGTATTCCCAGTTTGTGGGATGGCAACCACTATCATGTCCTCCCTGGCATTGCCATAAGGCGGTATCTTGACCTCCACACTAAACTGAACTCTGCAGGAGAAAGAAAACATCTGATTCATCTCCATACCCTAAACCCACCCTGGAGGCCCCAGTACATTGGTTATTCTCCTTGACCTTTTCTCCTCACACTTTTTCTCTGGCTGTCTGCAAGGCCAATGGCTCCCAAATATTATCTTTGGCACAGACCTCTCCTAAACATCAAGCCTATTGTCTTCCCAAGTATCTCCTGTCAGATAGTCCACAGGCAATGAAACTTAACGCCTGCAGACAGAAAGCAAGCACCTTCTTCTGCCCCCAGTTGTGTTTGTTTTGATTCTCCCGAGTTTCTTACCAAAGTGGAAGGGGCATCAAAGCCAACACCTTTATTTTCTTATTCGCCTATTCTTCCCCTTCACTCCCATTTCCCACCTTCACCACATCTTAACAGTCTCCACCTTGACATCTTTTGTATTTCCCACTACTCACCAACTCCAAATCTCATAATCTAAGTAAATCTTAGGTTTAATAAATTTAGCAAATCTCTCAGTTTATTAAAATGATTTCACTTCTTAAAATGCTTTGAAGACTTCCAGTTGAATATAACTATTCTCAAACTGAGTTACATGGTTCCATGGGGGGTGGCAGAGTGTACTTCTTTGGGTTCCAGGACACTTGAGTCTCTTAAGAGATGTGGTATATTATTCTGGAGAATCAATTTACTTGATGCCTAGACCTATTTTTAAATGCTAAGACAAGTATAAATGTAGTACAGAATACAAGATGAAATTGGAATATTTTAAGAGATTTTATATGATTGTGTGTACAGATTTTCCTCTCACCATGCCCTAAGACCCTTAGGGGTATGAGAGTGTTCTCCTTTTCAGTTTGAAGGAGACCATTCTATTGCTAGTACATCCTACAAGACCCTGAGATATCTGACCTTCTCCAACTTTCCAATCTTATTTGTTAGTGTATTTTCTCAAAGCGCCTGTTCAGGTCACACTTCATCCTACCATGTTTTTGTTTTTGCTCATAGAGTTGACTCTGCCAAGATTGCCCTTAGCTCGTCCCTTTCTATGTGACAATTGCACATTTATTCTTCTAGCTTTAGCTACATGTTTACCTTCTCTCTGAAACTTCGATCCTCTCCTCCCCAAATGGAGTATGACTGGTCCATCTATGTTTCTGAGGTTAAATGTCCCCTCTGTGAGGCTTGGGATAGTATGAATATGATGTCTTTGTGGGGATGATGACACCTACAATCTTTAGAATTAAGGTAGCTGTGCAAGAAATGCAACTTTAATTTTCTGTAATTGAACCTAATTTATATCAAGTTCTTTCTCCAAAAAGGCAGGAGCTTCTCAGAGCCACAGTGCTTCCCTTCTTGCTTGTTCATGGAAAGGACAGTACAAACATCCCTGAAGAGCAGAAGGATGAGAAGTTAGCTCAGTGCAGCAGGAATGGATAGTACTCCATGCACCTAGGGGAGTCACAGGCATACCCAAATTCAACAGGACTTCTGCCCTTTCTTTCCAATCACTCAATGTGCTCTCTTGAGAAAGCCCCATTCACTCATTGCCTTGGTCAACCCACACCATGACTAATCAACTCTCCCAGACTCTAGCATTTTCTTTGTCATGTGGTGTTCAGGCTCTATTTTCTGTTTTCTCTCCAGGACTGGCAGCCCTTCTATGATATCAGCATTGTACGTCTTCATGAAGTATTTGAGTGACTCTAAGAGTGTGGTTTACACAGATAATTAGAGCATAATCGATGCTGTAGTTGTGGTAAGTGAAACAAGTAATAAAGCCATCAATAGAGAATGGTTATTGTTTCTTGGGAGGGACGGGTGGAGGGAACTCAAATATCACTGGAGAGGTGATATTTGAACACAAAGATAGGTAGGTAGCAGAAGAAAGCAGAAAGAGAAGATGAACAACTCATTCTAAGCAGAAGGGAGAAGAGTCCACAGGAGAACAAAAGTTCCACTGGCCTTTCCTTCAATACAAAAATTATACAGAATATCTTTATTTACATGCATTGATGTTTTTGTCTCTCCAGGAGTAAATTTATACCTTATACCTGGAAACCTACTCAAAAGCCTTTTTATGTATTAGAATTAAAAAGTCTGTAAGAGAGTTACGTCATAGGAATGGTGGCAACGGGGTGCACTTTTTGAGTTCTCCTCCGGATCTTATCACAATGGGACATCTATAACCCATCAAAGAACTCTCTGCTCATCACGCAGAACAGCTAAGAAACTCGTGCAAGGATTACTTGAAGGTGGGCAAATTGGGCAAGAGGGGGAACAGGGAGGGGAGCGGAGTACATGGCCTGCATCTGTGGCTCTGGGGATGCAGCCCGCACATTTGGTTGTGGAGACTTGGCCCGCATCTGCGGCAGTGGAAACACGTGGCGGGCATCTGCAGCTGCAGAGACGCAGGGGATCCCAGGACGGAACAGAGAACACAAAAGCCAGGAGGTGGGCTCTTTCCCTGCGTCCCACAGCTGATCTCTCCCACTGAGGGGGCAGCATATCCAACATTTGAGGCAATAACCTCAGCTGAGACCTCCAGTTGGGCCCTAGGCCGGACAAAGGACACAAACTCTATACCTGGCCCCCTCCCCCCCGCTCTTCCAATCCTACCCCTGCCCTTCCAGAGACTTAAACTGGCTCCTGAACTGAGGAGTAGTGTCAGATTACAGAGGAGCCTTAGTGCTCAGGCTCTGGAAATACTGGTGTGCAGCTCTGACCCAGGGAAGAGGCTGGGAAGAGTGTGATTTTTGCTGGGCTAGGAGAGAAGAGACTCCCCACCACCAGCCACTACCTTTTCTGGCCTGAGGGAAGAGGGCGACACAGCTGGGCTGGGAGAGAGAAGACCCCTCCATCCCCAGGCCCCACCCTTTCTGGCCTGCCTAGGGCAGGGCAATTACAACTGCGGAGGCACTCCCAGAGATCAGCAGTAAGTGGCAGACACAGCTCTGGGCTTTCAGCAGCTCTGAAATCTCCCGCCCGCCACACACACACACACACACACACACACACACACACACACACAGAAGAAGTGCCCTAAGACTCAGGAGAACTGGACATAGGGCTGGTGGTGCTACTCTCAGTGTGCATATGTGCAGGCAAGGGTAGAAACTGCACTGACTTTGTAGAAACTACCATCCAGACCCCTCAGCCCCCCGCATCTAAATCTGCAGTCCCAACGTCACTCTGGGCACTAGGTGACTGGCTCTGCCTGCACAATACGCAGAGGACTCTTTGGTACAGCAGAAGACAACCTGGAGATTACTTGGTGGGCTTAAGCCAAGACTGGCACTGCTTTTTGTTTTGTTTTGTTTCGTTTTGTTTTGTTTTGTCTTTATATCTTTGATATCTTTGCCTGTGTTGAGTGGAGGTTGTCGGTTGTTTTTACATGTGAATGTATTTGATTTTTTTCTTTGTTGTTGTTGTGCTTGGTGATTTGCTTTGTTCTGAAATTGCCCTACCAGGGCCCAGTTTAAAAGGCACAAGATTCAACATACTCAGAGGCCAACTCCAGACCAAACCAGAGTACTACCTGGTTTGACCTACAAGCGACACACCCAGAGGGAATTCTCTACAGGCACAAGAGCCCATAGAGGCCAAACCATATTTAAGTGGTCAACCCTCACGCAGCAGAACACCCTGCAGTGGGCAGAGCCAAGTCTCACAACTAGTCAGCCTAGGAGTTAACCCCACCTACTCACAAGCAAAAAGCAATTAAAGATCTTCTTTAACAGGACAACATACACAACGCAAGAGTCAACTTTGGAGCACACACAGAGGAGAAGAACGAAGTAGTGCAAGTCAAATATAAAGGACACATACTACATAAGATAACCCAGCAAGAACTAAGAACTCTAGGGGATCTACCTAAAATATCACAGCAAACACAGAGAGTCAGCCAGAATGGGGAAACAAAGAAACATGTCCCAAACAAAAGAACAGAAGAAACCTCCAGAAATGGAACCAAATGAAACAGAGGTAACCAACCTATCAGAGACAGAGTTAAGAACACTGATGATAAGAATGTTTAAGGAGCTTAGAGACGACATAAAGAAGGATAGAGAAATCATAAAGAACAACCAGTTAGAACTAAAGAGCACAATCACCGAAATAAAGAACTCACTTGAAGGAATTAACAGCAGGTTAGATGAAGCAGAGGATCGAATCAGCGACTTAGAAGACAAGTTAGCAGAGATCACCCAAATAGAACAACAGAAAGAAAAAAGAATAAAAAACAATGAAGATGGTTTAAGAGACCTCTGGGATAACATCAAGCGCAACAACATGCGCATCATAAGAAAACCAGAAGGTGAAGAGAGGAAGCAAGGGATTGAGAACATATTTGAAGTAATAATGTCCGAAAACTTCCCTAACCTGATGAAGGAAACCAACATACAAGCCCAGGGAGTGCAGACAGTTCCAACCAGGATAAACCCAAATAGGCCCACACCAAGACACATTATACTTAAAATGGCAAAGGTTAAAGACAAAGAGAGAATCCTAAAAGCAGCAAGAGAAAGACAGAGGGTTACATACAAGGGAATTCCTATAAGACTATCAAATGACTTTTCTACAGAAACCTTGAAGGTCAGGAGGGAGTGGCAGGAGATACTCAAAGTGATGGAAAACAAAAGCCTACAACTTAGATTGCTTTATCCAGCAAGGCTATCATTTAAAGTTGATGGAGAGATAAAGAGCTTCCCAGAAAAGAATAAGCTAAAGGAATGTATTACCACCAAGCCAGCATTGCAAGAAATACTAAAAGGACTTCTGTAAATTGAAGAAAGATGAAAACAATCTAACTACAAATTTTAAAATGGCAAAAATTATGTACCTATCAATAATCACTTTAAATGTAAATGGATTAAATGCTCCAATCAAGAGACATAGGGTGGCTGAGTGGATAAGAAAGCAAGACCCTTGCATATGCTGTATACAAGAGACTCACCTCAGATCAAAAGACACACACAGGCTGAAAGTGAAGGGTTGGAGTAAGATATTTCACGCAAATGGAAATGAGAAAAAAGCTGGAGTTACAATACTTATATCTGACAAAATAGACTTTAAAATGAAGAACATATTAAAAGAGAAAGATGGGCAATATATAATAATAAAGAGATCGATCCGACAAGAGGACATAACCCTAGCAAACATCTATGCACCCAACATAGAAGCACCTAAATAGATAAAACAGGTATTGACTGACTTAAAGACAGAGATCAACAGTAACACTATCATATTAGGGGACTTCAACACACCTCTGACAACAAAGGACAGGTCTTCCAGACAGAAAATGAATATGGAAACAACAGCCTTAAATGACACATTGGACCAGTTGGATTTAATCGATATTTTCAGAGCATTTCACCCCAAAGCTGCGGAATACACGTTCTTCTCAAGCGCACATGGAATGTTTCCCAAGATAGACCATATGTTAGGCCACAAAACAAGTCTTGATAAATTTAAGAAAATTGAAATCATACCAATTGTCTTCTCTGACTACAGTGCTATGAAATTAGAAACGAACTACAGGAAAAAAAAACTGGAAGATACACCAATTCATGGAGGCTGAATAACATGTTACTAAGTAATGAATGGGTCAAGCAGGAGATCAAGGAAGAAATCAAAAGATATCTCAAGACACATGAAAATGAAAACACAACGACCCAAAATCTATGGGATGATGCGAAAGCAGTCCTAAGAGGGATATTCATAGCACTGCAGGCCTACCTAAAGAAACAAGAAACATCACTAATGAACAGTTTATCTTCACACTTAAGGGATCTGGAAAAAGAACAGCAAAATAAGCCCAAAGGAGTACAAGGAAGGAGATAATAAAGATCAGAGCGGAAATAAATGAAATAGAAACCAGAAAAACAATAAAAAAGATCAATGAATCCAAGAGTTGGTTCTTAGAGAAGATAAACAAAATTGACAAACCTTTAGCCAGACTCATTAAAAAAAGAGAGAGGACCCAAATTAATAAAATCAGAAATGAAAGAGGAGAAGTGATAACAGACACCACAGAAATACAAAACATTTTAAGAAATTACTATGAGCAACTATATGCCAACAAATTTGACAATCTGGAAGAAATGGACAATTTTCTAGAGGCATACAACCTTCCAAGGCTAACTCAAGAAGAAACAGAAAACCTGAGTAGATTGATTACCACCAGGGAAATTGAGTCAGGAATCAACAATCTCCCAACAAACAAAAGCCCTGGACCAGACGGCTTTACAGGTGAATTTTACAGAACGTTCAAAAAAGAATTATCACCTATTCTCCTCAAGCTCTTCCAAAAAATCCAGAGGAAGGGAAGACTCTCAAACACTTTTTACAAAGCCACTATCACCCTGATCCAAAAATAAGACAAAAACATCACAAAAAAAGAAAGCTACAGGCCGATATCTCTAATGAATATAGATGCAAAAATCCTCGACAAAATATTAGCGAACAGAATTCAGCAATACATCAGAAAGATCATACACCATGATCAAGTGGGATTCATCCCTGCTATGCAAGGGTGGTCCAACATCCACAAATCAATTAATGTGATACACCACATTAACAAAATGAAAAATAAAAATCATATGATCATATCAATAGATGCAGAAAAAGCATTTGATAAAATCCAGCAGCGATTTATGATAAAAACCATTAAGAAAGTGGGAATAGAGGGATCATATATCAACATAATAAAGTCCATCTATGATAAACCCACAGCTAACATCATACTCAATGGGGAAAAGCTAAAACCATTCACCTTAAGATCAGGGACAAGGCAAGGTTGCCCACTTTCTCCACTTCTATTCAACATAGTGCTGGAAGTTCTAGCCACAGCAATCAGACAAGAAAAAGAAATAAAAGGCATCCAAATCGGTAAGGAGGAAGTAAAATTGTCATTATATGCAGATGACATGAAACTATATATAGAGAACCCTAAAGACTCCACCAAGAAACTATTAGAGCTGATAAATGAATTTAGTAAAGTAGCAGGATACAAAATTAATATTCAGAAATCGGTTGCATTTGTATATACCAATAATAAAACATCAGAAGGAGAAATAAAAAAAAAATCCCATTTACAATTGCTCCAAAGACTATAAAATACCAGGGAATAAATTTCACCAAAGAAGTAAAAGATCTGTACTCAGAAAATTATATGACACTGAAGTAAGAAATGAAAGAAGATACAAATAGATGGAAACACATACCATGTTCATGGATAGGAAGAATTAATATAGTTAAAATGTCCATACTATCTAAGGCAATATACATATTCAACGCAATTCCTATCAAACTACCAATGACGTTTTTCATAGAAAAAGAACATATAATCCTAAAATTTATATGGGAAAATAAAAGACCCCGGATAGCCTCAGCAATCTTGAGAAATAAGAACAAAGTGGGACGTAACTTTCCTTGGAATCAAATTATACTACAAGGCTGCAGTAATCAAAACAGCATGGTACTGGCATAAAAACAGACACATAGATCAATGGAACAGAATAGAGAGTCCAGAAATAAATCCATGCTTATATGCCATTTAATCTATGGCAATGGAAGAAGAATGTCCGGTGGGGTAAAGACAGTCTATTCAATAAATGGGGCTGGGAAACCTGGACAGACACATGCAAAACAATGAAGCTGGACCACCTCCTTACACCATATACAAAAATAATTTTTTCTTTTTAAATTTTATTTTATTAAATTTATTGGGGTGACAATTGTTAGTAAAATTACATAAATTTCAGGTGTACAATTCTGTATTACATCATCTATAAATCCCATTGTGTGTTCATCACCCAGAGTCAGTTCTCCTTCCATCACCATATATTCGATCCCCCTTACCCTCATCTCCCACCCCCCACCCACTACCCCTCTTACCCTCTGGCAACCACTAAACTATTGTCTGTGTCTATGAGTTTCTGTTTCTCATTTGTTTGTCTTGTTCTTTTGTTGTTTTTGGTTTATATACCACATATCAGTGAAATCACATGGTTCTCTGCTTTTTCTGTCTGACTTGTTTTGCTCAGCATTACTCTATCAAGATCCATCCATGTTGTCACAAATGTTCCTATATCATCTTTTCTTACCAACGAATGGTATTCCATTGTGTATATATTCCACAACTTCTTTATCCATTCATCTATCGAAGGACATTTTGGTTGTTTCCATGTCTTGGCCACAGTAAACAAAGCTGCAATGAACATTGGAGCACACGTGTCTTTATCTCTAAATGTTTTCAGATTTTTTGGGTAGATACCCAGAAGAGGGATTGCTGGGTCATATGGCAATTCTATTCGTAATTCTTTGAGAAACCTCCACACTGCCTTCCATAACGGCTGCACCAGTCTGCATTCCCACCAACAGTGTATGAGGGTTCCTTTTTCTCCACAGCCTCTCCAACATTTGTTACTATTTGTCTTGTTGATGATAGTCATTCTGACTGGGGTGAGGTGATATCTCATTGTGGTTTTGATTTGCATTTCTCTGATGCTTAGTGATGTTGAGCATTTTTTCATATGTCTATTTGCCATTTGTATGTCCTCTTTGGAGAAATGTCTCTTCAAGTCCTCTGCCCATTTTTCAATTGGGTTGTTTGTTTTTTTGTTGTTGAGTTGCATGAGTTCCTTGTATATTCTGGATACTAGCCCCTTATCGGAGGCACTGTTTGCAAAAATCTTCTCCCATTCAGTTGGTGGCCTCTTTATTTTGTCAATGGTTTCTTTTGCTATGCAGAAGCTTTTAAGTTTCATATAGTCCCATTCGTTTATTTTAGCTTTTACTTCCATTGCCTTTGGAGTAGAGTTCATAAAATGCTCTTTGAACCCAAGGTCCATAAGTTTAGTACCTATGTTTTCTTCTATGCATTTTATTGTGTCAGGTCTTATGCTTAAGTCTTTGATCCATTTTGAATTAACTTTGGTACATGGTGACAGATAGCAGTCCAGTTTCATTCTTTTGCATGTGGCTATCCAATTCTCCCAGCACCATTTATTGAAGAGGCTGTCTTTGCTCCATTGTATGTTTTTAGCTTCTTTGTCAAAAATTATCTGTCCATATTTATGTGGTTTTATTTCTGGGTTCTCAATTCTATTCCATTGGTCTATGTGTCTGTTTTTCTGCCAATACCATGCTGTTTTGATTATTGTAGCCCTGTAGTACAAGCCAAAGTCAGGAAGTGTGATACCTCCATTATTGTTCTTTTTCCTTAAGATTGCTTTGGCTATTCGGGGTCTTTTGTGGTTCCAAACAAATCTGATGATTTTTTGTTCTATTTCTTTAAAATATGCCATTTGGATTTTGATGGGGATTGTATTGAATCTGTATATTGCTTTGGGTAATATGGACATTTTAACTATGATGATTCTTCCAATCCATGAGCACGGAATGTCTTTCCATTTCTTTGTGTCTTCTTCAATTTCTTTGGAAAATGTCTTATAGTTTTCAGCATATAGGTCTTTCACATCCTTGGTTAAGTTTATTCTTAGGTATTTTATTCCTGTTGCTGCAATTGCAAAAGGAATTGGTTTCTGTATTTCTTTTTCTGAGATTTCATTGTTAGTATATAGGAAGGCAATGGACTTTTGTGCGTTGATTTTGTAGCCATCAACTTTACTGTATTCGTTGATTGTTTCTAATAACTTTTTGGTGGAGTCTTTAGGGTTTTCTATATATAGCATCATGTCATCTGCAAAGAGTGATAATTTAACTTTTTCATTCCCAATTTGGATGCCTTTTATTTCTTTCTCTTGCCTGATTGCTCTGGCAAGGACTTCCAACACTATGTTGAAAAGCAGAGGTGATAGGGGACATCCCTGTCGTGTCCCTGAATGTAGAGCATAGGGCTTCAGTTTTTCTCCATTAATTATGAGATTAGCAGAGGGGTTGTCATATATGGCTTTCATTATGTTAAGGTATTTTCCTTCTATACCTATTTTATTATTAAGTGTTTTAATCATAAATGGATGTTGTATCTTGTCAAATGCTTTTTCTGCATCAATTGATATAATCATGTGATTTTTGTCCTTTATTTTGTTTATGTGATGTATCACATTGATGGATTTGCGCATGTTGAACCATCCTTGTGCCCCGGGGATGAACCCCACTTGGTCGTGATGAATAATCTTTTTAATGCATTGTTGTATTCGATTTGCTAAAATTTTATTTAGGATTTTTGTATCGGTATTCATCAGAGATATTGGTCTGTAGTTTTCTTTTTTTGTGCTGTCCTTACCAGGTTTTGGTATCAGGGTGATGTTGGCCTCATAGAATGAGTCAGGGAGCACTGTCTCTTCTTCAATTTTTTGGAGAGTTTGTGCAGGATTGGTATTAGATCCTCTTTGAAGGTTTGGTAGAATTCACTAGTGAAGCCATCTGGTCCCGGACTTTTGCTTTTGGGAAGGTTTTGGATGACTGATTCAATTTCGTTACTTGTGATAGGTCTGTTTAGGTTTTCCAGTTCTTTTGGTTCAGCCTTGGAAGGCTATATGTTTCTAATAACTTGTCCATTTCTTCTAGGTTGTTGAATTTGGTGGCATATAGTCCTTCATAGTATTCTTGGATGATCCTTTGTATTTCTGTGGTGTCCGTGATAACTTCCCCTTTTTCGTTTCTGATTTTGTTAATCAGTGTCTTCTCTCTTTTTATCTTAGTGAGTCTAGCCAAGGGTTTGTCAATTTTGTTAATCTTTTCAAAGAACCAGCTCTTTGTCACATTAATTTTTTCTATTGTCTTTTTGTTCTCTATTTCATTTAGTTCTGCTCTAATTTTTGTTATTTCCTTTCTTCTGCTGACCTTGGGTTTTACTTGTTCTTCTTTTTCTAGTTCTTTAAGGTGTATCATGAGGTTATTTATTTGGGAGTTTTCTTGTTTCTTGAGATAGGCCTGTAATGAGATAAATTTCCCTCTTAAAACTGCTTTCGCTGCATCCCCAAAATTTTGGTAGGATGTATTTTCATTGTCATTTGTTTCTATGTATCTTTTGATCTCTCCTCTAATTTGTTCTTTGACCCAGTCCTTCTTTAAAAGTATGTTGTTTATTCTCCATGTATTTGTGTCTTTCCCGCTTTCTTTTTACAGTTGATATCCAATTTCAAAGCCTTGTGATCAGAGAATATGCATGGTATGATTTCAATCTTAAAATTGTTGAGACTGATTTTATGTTCCAATATATGGTCTATCTTGAGAATGTTCCATGTACACTAGAAAAGAATGTATAGTCTGATGTTTTAGGATGAAATGCTCTATAAATGTCAACTATGTCCATTTCATCTAATGTGTCATTTAGGGCTACTATTTCGTTATTTATTTTCATTTTGGATGATATATCAATAGCTGTCAATGATGTATTTAAGTGCCCTAGTATAATTGTGTTTTGGTCAATTTCTCCCTTTAGTTCTGTTAGTAGTTGCTTGGTGTATTTCGGTGCTCCCTGATTGGGGGCATAATAATTGATGACTGTTATGTCTTCTTGTACAGTCCCCTTCACCATTATGAAATGTCCATCTTTATCTCTTGTTATCTTTTTCACCTTGAAGTCTGTTTCATCTGATATCATTATGGCTACACCTGATTTTCTCTGGGTACCATTTGCTTGGAGTGTCAATTTCCACCCTTTCACTTAGAGTCTATGCTTGTCCTTGTAGCTGAGATGTGTCTCTTGGAGACAGTATGTGGTTGGGTTTAGTTTTTTGATCCAATCTGCTACTCTGTGACTTTTTATTGGTGAGTTCAGTCCATTTCCATTTAGGGTGATTATTGATATGTGAGGATTTCCTGTCATTCTATCTTTAGTTTTCTGGTAAGGCTGTGTCTCCATTGTTTCTTTGCCTTTTTGTTATTGTCTATTATTTCTGTGTGGTGGTATTCTATGATGTTTCCCTCTGTTTCTTCTTTTATTTCAGTATATATTTCAGTTCTGGATTTATTTTGAGTGGTTACCCTTAAGTTTATGTAAAAGAAAGTTTGATATTTAGAGTATTCCATTTTCTTCAGCACGCTGACTTTCTCCATTCCCATATTCCGGTTCAGGCCTTTACTCTCCCCCTTTTTGAGTTGTGGTTGCCACAAATTGTCCCTGTTGATGGTGGTAGAATAGCCTCCTTTAGTATTTCTTGTAGTGCAGGTCGTGTATTAGAATATTCCCTCAGCTTCTGTATGTCTGGAATTTATTCCTCCTTCATATCTAAAGGATATCTTTGCTGGATATATTATTCTTGGCTCATGATTTCTCTCTTTCAATAGTTTGAATATTTGGTTCCACTCCCTCCTGCTTGTAGAGTTTCTGCTGAAAAATCTGATGATAATCTAATGGGCTTTCCTTTGTAAGTTACCGTCTTCGTTTCCCTGGCTGCCTTGAGGATTCTTTCTTTGTTGTTGATTTTAGACAGCTTCAATACAATGTGCCTTGGAGAAGGCCTGTTGGGATTGAGGTAACTAGGTGTTCTATTTGCTTCTTGGATTCGAGGGTCCAGTTCTGTCCATAAATTTGGGAAGTTCTCATCGACAATTTGTTTGCATATATTCTCTGTTCCCTTCTCTCTTTCTTCTCCTTCTGGTATGCCCATTATTCTTATATTGCTCTTTCTGATGGAGTCAGAAAGTTCTTGTAGAGTTCTTTCATTTCTTTTAAGTCTCAAGTCTCTTTCTTCTTCTATCTGTGTCATTTCCAGGTTTCTATCTTCGATGTCACTGATTCTTTCCTCCATCTGGTCAACTCTACTACCTAAGCTGGTTATTTCATTCTTAATTTCTTCTATTGAGTTCTTAATCTCCAGAAATTCTATTTGGTTCTTTTTTAAAATTTCAATCTCTTTCGTAAAATGCTCATGCTGTTCTTTGATTGAGTTTCTGAGTTCCTTTAACTGCCTATCTGTGTTTTCTTGTATCTCGTTGAGTTTTTTCAGAACTGCCATCTTGAATTCTCTGTCATTTAAGTCACATGTTTCTGTATCTTTAAGTGCCTTCTCTGGAGATTTTTCACTTTCTTTCTGAGCTATCTTGTTGCCGTGGTTATTCATGGCGATTACTGGTTTACTATTTCTCTTCCTAGACATCTACAGGAGTGACTTCTGCAACAGGTTGATAAGAAGAGGTCTTTCTTTTGTTTTCCAGTACTTGGTAGAATATTTTATTATTTCTCCAACTGCAATTTATTTTCTTCTCCCACATGGTAGTGCTATGTTTTCTCTGCACTATTCCTGCTTCTCAAACAATGGGGGGATTCCCTGGGAGACGGACTTCTCCTCTGTTAATAGTTCGTCTAGGTCACAGGGCGCAGTGTCCCGGTGGGTATGCGGAGAGCTTTTGATGTTCCAAAGCTCTTCCAGCTCCTGATTCAGAGCCCGTTTGTTTCATCAGTTCTGTTTACTCCTGCAGGGATCTGCCCAGATGGGTCGGGTCAGGGGCGGGGTGAGTTGTGAGTGGTGGCCCAGAGCAATGGCGGCGACCACCACCACAGCCGGTCCTGCTTCCACAGCTCTCTCCCCTTTGCCGGAACTCGTTGGGCTGCGAATTGTGTCTGCGGTCCACAGTTCTCAAAACAGCAAATTTTCTGTTGTTTTGATCTGACACTGCTACTGTTTCGCTTCTAGCACCGGGCAGGTGGGGGCGGGGCGAGCTCTGGGAGGGGCGGGAGGGGGCGGCTAGTCTCAGTGCCTAAGGCTTCCGTTCTCTGCTCCGCAGTGAGGGCTTAAACTACCGTTTTCAGCCTTTTTCCCTCAGTCTTTTCTTCGAGGTCTCTGCCGTGAGTGTTGGGTTCAGCTGTGTTATATGCTGTCCCCTTAGCCTTGTGGAGCCCTGGCGGAGCCCTAGCAGTCCGATCTCCCGCAGCTGCTGTAGTTCCGGGAAGCAGCGAGCTCAGCGCACTGAGCTAGGTCTGCGTCCTGCGCCCGCGCGGCTCCGTTTCCGCGCACTTCTCCCTTTCCTCCTCCCTCCACTCGCGCGAATCTCCCACCTGTAGGTGATTTCAGTCCGTAGTGGGCCTCTTCGTCTTGCCTGTCTGCTGTGCAGGAAGTCCTTTGTGCAGTTTTTGTTGTTCGATTCTTTGTAAATTCCAGGGGAGCTTTACAGAGGCTCACCTCTCGCTGCCATTTTTCCGGAATTCTCCTAAAATAAATTTAAAATGGCTTAAAGACTTAAATGTAAGATCTGAAACCATAAAATTCCTAGAAGAAAATATAGGAAGAAACTTCACAGACATTACTCGGAGTAAGATTTTTACTGCTATATCCCCTCGTGTGAGGGAAGTAAAAGAAAATAATAAACATGTGGTATTACATCAAACTAAAAAGTTTTTCCACAGCAAAGGAAACCATCAATAAAACAAAAGGGGATCCTACAGAATGGGAAAAGATATTTGCCAATGGCATGTCTGATAAGGGGTTAATATCCCAAATTTATAAAAAACTCACTCAACTAAACTCCAAAAAAACAAACAACCCAATTAAAAAGTGGGCAGAGGACATGAAGAGACATTTTTCTAAAAAGGACATACAGATGGCAAACAGACATGAAGAAATGCTCAACCTCACTAACCATGAGAAATGCAAATAAAAACCACAATGAGATACCACCTCACCCCAGTCAAAATGGCTATCATCAATAAATCAACAAACAACAAGTGCTGGCACAGATGTGGAGAAAAGGGCACGCTAGTGCACCGTTGGTGGGATTGCAGATTGGTGCAGCCACTATGGAAAACAGTATGGAGGTAGCTCAAAAATCTGAAAATGGAACTACCTTATGATCCAGCAATTCCACTCCTAGGTAACTATCTGGAGAAATCCAAAACTCTAATTCAAAAATCTTTATTCACTCCCATGTCTATTGCAGCACTATACACAATAGCCAAGACATGGAAACAACCGAAATGCCCATCGGTAGACGACTGGATTAAGAAACTGTGGTATATTTATACAATGGAGTATTACATATCCATAAAGAAGAAAGAAATCTTACCATTTGCAACAACATGGATGGACCTAAAGAACATTATGTTAAGTGAAATAAGTCAGACAGAGAAAGACAAATACCATATGATCTCACTTACATGTGGAATTTAAAGAAAAGAATAAGTGAATGAACTAATCAGAAACAGTTTTGGAGACGTAGAGGAAAAACTGAGGGTTGCTAGAGGGGCAGGATGGTGGGGATAAGGGGGAAGGTGAGGGGATTAGAAAACAATCTGTAACAACATGATGGCCATGGGGTTTTGAAAATTAATTTGGGGAATGTAATCAATAATGTTGTAAAGATTTTGTAGGGTATCCAATGGATATTTGTCTCATTAGGGAGACCACCTCAGGGATGATGTAGATGCCTGATCACTGCACTGTACACCTGAAGCTGAACAATAATGAATGCCAACTATAATTTATATATATATATATATATATATATATATATATATATATATATATATTTACAAGAAGCGGAGTACAGCTTTAGGAATAGAGACAGTGGAAATGTAATGGCTCTGTGCGATGTCAGAAGGATAGTGGATGGTGGCAGGGGGGTTCACACAGCGTTAGGGATATAAATGATAAACGTCTACGTATTACTTTGTCTTGTGTACTTGAAACTAATAAAAAAAAAGTCTGTAAGAAGTAGATAAAAACAGTATTACTAAATGTTATCTCAGACATTTCAGAACAATTTAAATCATCATCTCGGAAGCCCACCAGCAGGCAGACCCTCCTATTGCTCCCTTCACTTCCTTGTCTTCCAGCATAGCTTCTTCTATCATTCAGACTCATGTGTGCACATGCTGAGGACTGTGGGGATAGTCAGCCCCTTAGTGGGCTGGACACTGGCTTACGACTGGCTATGGCTTCCACTGGAGACATGGCATCTGACTTGGAAATCCCCTGCACAGTCCTCGTGGGGTGATATCATGCACATTCTGTGTTGTGATGTGTTTCAAGTATGTGAGTGTGAACTTTCTTTGGGTACAGGAAGCAAAGGAAGGAAAGTGAATTTAAGAAAACAATGGCAATCTTTCAAAATGGGTCATATTTTAAACAAAAGTATGCCAACGTGTTTCATATTTCTACTTATTTGGAAAGAGTGCTGTTGAGTGGTTTTGACTGGCTCCTCAGGTGGGGCAGAGGCCCTCTCTGTGCCTCTGATGCAGAGCTTTGTGGTCAAGTTTGGTGAAAAGAACCCCTTGGAGTCCATAGGCTGACACACCCCAGAGAAGCCAGAGAAAACGCTTTGCCTTTAAAGGGCTCCTGTGATTACGTTAGTCCTGCTCAGATAATCTCATTAATCTTATGAACTATATTATTTAATCCTCACTGGAGGGTCTTATTTCACATGTGAGGAAACAAGCTCAGAAAATTGTTTTTTGCCTAAGCTCTCAGTACTAGCGAGGGGAGAAGAAACTTATATAGGTTCATTTAATGCCTACACCACCATAGAGTGAAGACACAGAAGAAAGAGAACTGGGCTGGAGAAAAGGACCAGTGAGTGCTGGCCTGGTGACAAAGCCTGAGACTGTCTCTGCTGTGGCACATTAACATGTTTGACCAACAGTTGATCCCAGTAAGGGGACTTGGGAAGATCAACAGAGTAATAGCAGCCATATGGTAAAAGTGTTAGGGTTTGTAGATGTAATAAATCAATAAAAGAAGGAAATAGTGATGTTGGGAGGAGAGAAATAGCTTTCCCAACATCCAAAACTCAACAAATTTGCTTTTGATTCAGACTTTCACTCTTTAGTCCAAATACTACATCATGTCAGAATGTTCCTGTCTTGAAATGGTAATTTAATAATCTTCAAAACCTTCAGGGAGATGAAGCATCATTTGTTCCCTTCGCCTTCTGCCCTTATAAAGCACAGTCTTTTGGAAAATTTTCTTTGGTTCCTTGGATTTCAGCACCTAGGGGATGGCATATTGGCGTGGTTCAGAAAGGACGCATGCTCTCCTTAGGCCTGCTCAGTCCTGGCTCCAAGCAGCCACCTCTTGGCCTCAAGTTCTTAATCTTGGTGGGGTAAGATAGACCCTTAACCTCTTTTACAAATCATGATGGGCATGTGAACAGGGAGGCAGGCCCCTGTAAGCTGGAAATAATGTTCTTGGCTGCCGCTTTCTTCTCTTTCTATTTTAGTCCTCAGGGACATGGCTTTTTACTTCTATGAGATTTAGGAGTCTTGAGGTTTTATTGTGAAAAGAATGATTCTGTGTGGTTTTAGAAGGCAAGTCACTTTGAGTAATTCAAACCCTCACTTATCCAAACACATAAGCTGAAGGACCTCTTAGCAAACTGGGCCCCATATGATAAAGATTTTGGAACAGAGTTTACCTATTTTCTGTGCACTGCTCGGATTTTTACCTAGCAAGTCCAATAGTCATCTTCCCCAGTCAGCCTTGCCCTGCTAGTTTATCTTCATAGGTGTACACTTAATGAGTGTGTGTGCAGGCACATGTGCACATGAACTTGTGTGTGCACATGGGTCACGTAGAGAGAGGAAAGGCTCTGGATGTTTACTAAGACTGTAGCAAATGAGGTTCAGGGATAATTAAGAAAAATTCCCCTTGGCAAAAACGTGCTTGTTTGGGTCTGCTTCTCATTTTGGACGATTGGAAAAGGCAATCACTCAAGTTTTATTGATGCCAAAGAGTTTTTCACAGTCATCAATATGGGCTACAAAAATGCAGTTGTTGACATCTTATTTCTGGGGGGTTTTCTTTCAGATAATTGTGAGACCTCAAGTATCATATATTCTGAAATAAGGTGACTCCACTCCATAAGTGATCATCTTCAATGCATCACATGCAGCTGATCTCACACACATATTGCAAAACGCCGTGGTGACATCTGTATCCATCAAGCCCATTCAGATTTCTCCCTTGGCTCCAAGGTGCTCCCTTTGGTCTTCATTTTACTCAAAGGTGCATGAAATAAATTTAAATTGTACACGAATGCTTGCTTTTCGTCATCTATTCACATTAGGTATATATGTATTTGGAATATGAATGGCTAGGTTGTTGTAAGTAGGCTTTAGTCTGTTCCCTCAAGCCCCATTTCTGGTGGGTCTTCTGGACTACTTTGGTTTCCCATTTGGAGTGCTTCAATGATGAGCTTCCATAGGTCCTCATCACTCAGGTACCCTCCAAGTTCCCAGCAAGTGCTCACCTGCCCAGCCGGGGCTGGAAGAAGACACCTGTCCTGCCCTTCCCACTTGCAGAGTGAAAGCAGCTGGCTCAGTGAAAGCAGTCTGCTCGGTGGTGGCAGACTTCTGTTCCTGGTGTGAGGGGCCAGGCTGTGTGCCAAGGACAGCCAAGGGGACTGTATAAGGCTGGCTTGGCTACTCCAGAGCTTCACCCTGTGAGCACAGGGCCGAGCAGGGTCTTGGCACCTGCCTCTTGAAGTGGGGAAAGCCAGGTTGATCTCATGAAGGGGGTGCTACTTCCCTATGGCCAGCTCCCCTTGGGATCAGATCAGGTGCACAGGAAGCTGAGTCATGAGAGGCCGCCATGGCTGCTCTTAGCACAGTGGAACATAGGGAAGCCCATTACAAGTTGTGAAAGTCCACACCATAAAAGTATAGGCATTTACGACCCCAGGAAGGAAATGGAGTGACCCATACAAAAATATTTGCCACTGAGTAACTCTACGGAAGTCACAGTTTTAGCTCTTTCTTGCTTAAAATTAAAGAGCTAAATGGAATAATGAGAGAAATTGAAGGGACTGGCCAGACTGTAGTGATGATCTCACTTGCTTTCTATTATTACTAAAACATCAGCCAATATCAGGAGCTGAAATCTCCCCTTGCCAAATCACCCTCCTTAGCCATTTTATTTATAAGTGGACACTCTTGTCCATCTCCACTGAAATCCGTGTGCATATCATGTGCATATCTACATCTCCATTTTATGGACAGAGAGCTGAAAGTTAAATAAGTTTCCCAAGGCTACAGAAGATTTTAACAAGACCTGAAACTTTTCCTTAAACCACCTTCTCCATTATTCACTTAAATATGTGCTTCTCCCTCCAGACGCGCGTGATGATGTCATGGTGGTGAAGGCAGAAGCCCAGAAGCATCCTTGTGGCCACCTGCAGACATCCAGCCAGCACAGGGACAGCCAGCGTGGCGGCAGGGCTGGGAGCCTGGGGAGTCCGGGTGACGCGGCACATCCCTGCTGAATGTCTAAATGCTGCCTTCACATGAGGGTCTGCCTGGCCCGTGGGGTACAGAAACACCTCCTGGTAACTGCTAATCAGAAAAAAAAAACATTTCAAGAGAAACAGTTTGTGAATGGCGAATCTGACACACACACTCCTACTCCATCCGCTTATGAGTCTGGGTTCCTGAAGTGCAGCATTACCCTGAAGGAGCCTTAGAATTCTCACTCATTCCCTGACTCTCTGTGTGACTGCTGTTCTGCTGTCACTCACAAAATGTTCCCTCTAGTTAGCTGTTCCTTACATGCCCATCCCATCGAAGTCATAGTGCATGCAAGAAAACCTGAAATTGAAATTTATATGTTGACTACTGAAGGTCAACAAATAATTTTTTTTTTTTTTTACATTATCTTGCCACAAGTGAGGGGACTGTGGTCTGAACCTGCCCCAAAGCAGCTGTCTTTAGGTTTTCTGTGCAATGGCCTGCTGCAACAGCCCTGCCCAGCAGGCTTGCTCCATATGGCACCAGATTGAGCCAGTTGAGTCCTGTTTCTTCTGGATTTTCAAAATGAGACACACTGAGGGATGCCGACATTGGAACAGTGCATGACAGATGACAGAGAAACAGGAGAAGGAAGAGGAGGTAGAGAAGGAGGGAGGGAGACAGAGACAGAGAGAGAGACAGAGAGACAGAGACAGAGACAGAGACAGAGACAGAGACAGAGACAGAGGCAGAGACAGAGAGAGAAGAATAAGGAAAAGGAGGAGGAAGGAGGGAGGGAGGCAGAGAGAATGAGCAGAAGCCGTCAGACAGCAGAGTCAGTAGGAGTAGAGGGGCATTGGATGGGCAGCAACAAAAGAAGATACAGAGTCCAGAAAAGCAAATTGCCATTTGAAGGGCGGGGGGCAGGGGCAGTGTACACCTGCCTCGGAGGGTGAATGATGCCTCATGACAGCCGGGCAACACTTCATTTTTGTTTGGTGGATGTTGACTTCTCCTCTCTACTTCCCTCTTAGGATGAGCTGACAAAGGCTTGCACAGGCTCAATAACCTGAGGCTGTCTCCAATCCTCACTCTCTGGGAGACCCTAACGGCCATAGCTAGATTTCTTTAAGTGAGCCGTCTGTTGGAAGTGAAATCATGAACTTGCATAGAGTTAGACAAAATTGACAGCACTTGATGACCTATCAGATGGAACAGGTGGCCCCTGGTGTACACCCTCTGCTTGTGCACAGCTCTGGGACCAGACGTGTGAGGCAGGGGAGAGACAGATCTGGACATGCACTTTACCTCAGTGTGATGACATGACTCTGAAGTCTTTTTTTAAAAAAATTTCCACTTCTTACTCCTATTTTCTTCCCTTTTCCTCCCCTCCTGCGTGGAGATGCATCCATTTAACATTTCATCAACTTCACTGGTGTTTTGACTTCAGGCCTCCTGGTCCATCTCTCTACGGGAATGTGTGTTATCACATTCCTGGCTCAGGGCAAGGCCTAGTCAGTGTAATTAGTTGGCAGCTCCTCGCAGTGGGAAACTTCTGCCAGCAGTGTTTTGAGTTCAGGGTGAGTGCCTGAGTCATTTCTGAGTTCTGATCTACAAGCGCGAGGGCAGGAGAGCACAGAAATGAATAACTGGCATCTTTTCTGAAGTCAATTTCTCTCTGAAGGTCAGTGTTGAGAAAGTGTACATGGGAGCAGTTTCATAAACGAATAACTATGTCGTAGTGTTGCTGTGTGCCAGGCTCTGTACTGAGCACTTACATTGCTTTCCACAACAATCACATGAAGATGTATTTTATTAATATTATCCTGTTTCCTGGATATGGAAACTGAGGCACAAAGAGGTTAAATAACTTGCACAAAGGCATGGGATGAATCACTGCTTCTGAGCTTGCACTCCCATGTCCAAGTTAGGCCACTCAGCCTCTCCATGCATCTCTGCGTCTTTCTTCATTCTTCTCTCAATGAACCCTAGGCTTGGCTATGTCTAGAGTTCTCTCCATACTTCAGTCAATTTGATTTGCATTTCTGGAAGCAAGTCAGCCATGAAACCAACATCTAGAACAGCCTTGGACTTTTTAGGCACAAAAAGCCTTCCTGTAGACCTAGCCAACAAGAGGAACCCACTCAGAGAAGAGCCTGGCCTGGGCGTGGAGCCTCCTGAGGTTGCCCCACCCCCTGCTCAGCCTGCTGTCCTTTTCCTTGGTTGCAGGGAATTCTGCTGACGGTGAGATGAGGGTGACAACGATGAGCTAAGGATCCTCCAGGATCCAAAACTGCCTTCAAAGGTGCACTTGATTCTGTTTTGGATACTTTTAGTTTTTAATGATTTTATTAAAAACTAATTGTTTGCAAATTATGAACTGAGGTAATGACTCCTCAGGAAGTCATTCTGGACAGACCTGAGTTTGCTGTCTGGCAGAGTGAGGAAACAACTGACCTTGATCCCTCTGCCTAGAACCTCACATTCGCCTAGAGAGGTGGTCACCTGTGGTGTGCCATACCCCTCCCATTGGCACAGGTTACCAGCTGACACAGCGCTGCTGCAGGTGACGAGCCCCTCTGATGTGCACAGGGGCATAGTGAACAGGACCTAGGTGGAGGCTGTGGAATCACATCCTGGTCTTAGTCAGGCCTTTCCTCTTGGGCAAGATTCAAGTTGAGCCCCACCTTAGCCTGCAGCTCTCCATCTTTAAAATGGGGATAATAGAAAGGCACTCTCCAGAACTGGGCCTCACACAATGACACAAAACAGTTACTCGGGTCATCCACGGAGGTCATTCCTGAGTGATAAACGTGACTTTTATTGGCACAGAGGTGTAATATGGGTCTGGTGTGCGAACTACTTCGTCATCCTCCTTCCGTTCTTTTCATTCCAGTACTTGTCTCCTTCAATTCCATGTGCCCCACGCAACTCGCTGGCACAACAGGTGCTCAAAGATATCACCTTGCTAAGTGTGGATTGAGGTCAAGTCTGTCCTAAACCCTCCCAAGCTGGAACCTGCCACCCTTGCCAACATAACAGGATGTCTGCTCTTCACAGGCTGCTATGGGCGCACATGGCGCTTTGCAGCCCCAAAATCGGTTCCAGCTCCTTCTCTAAGCTTTCTTGCACTTCAGTGAAAAGTGAGCTCTTGCTAGTTCATTTTCTTGCCTGAGTGCCTAGGATTGGTGCCTAGAACTGTTTCTGATCCAGCAGGCTTGAGCCCAGGCACTGAAATTTTGTTTTCAAAATACAGCAACCCTGTAGCTCAATCCTGCTTTTAAAAACAAAACAAAACAAAACAAAACAAAACAAAACAAAACAAAACCTTTTAATTATCATCTTTTCATAGTTTTCCCCTTTCAGGACATCTTTATTCTTCTAAATTCATCTAAACTCTACCAATTAAGTTTAAAGACCTTGTCCCAGGTTTGTACCCCCCTTCCTCACACATACTTACTGAGAACAAAGTACGTGATGGTTTAGATTTTCCAGGAAGCAGAGTTCCCAGGAGAGCTGGAAGCCTGTTCTCAGTCTTTCACTTCTTAATTCTTCCGGCTCCATTGCTCCATCTATGAACGAAATGATCCCAAGGGTCTTCTCCCCCTATCAGAGTTCAACTCACCCTAGGTGGGGAATATATCCAGCATTTTTGCTGTAGCATCTTTGCTGCAAGGATTTTTGTCCCATAACTAATTGGCCACAAGGCAATTCTACTGTAAAAAAGATAAAATAACTAGTTGACAGTTTGATTTTTTTGTTCGTTTGTTTGATTTCGTTTCTCCATTGATGTGGTGATGGTGGTCTTAAAATAGTTAACATTTCTTCCAGATGACAATGATTTACCCAAGAGCTGGTTTCTTGTTTTTGAACACACTATAAGGGAGGCAAAAGAGACACCGAGGGCCCACTTGAGGGCACAGAGTTGAACCCACATTTCCCATAGAACAAAGACAAATGCTTAGGAGCAATCTAAAAAACAAAACCAGTTATTTGTGCAGTATTACCATAAATCTACACACATTTTATTGATTCATTATCTATCGTTCGATCATCTATGTATTTATCTATCATTGATCTAGTTTTCTGTTCCAATGACAGTTGACATTCAATATTCTTTTATATTAGTTTCAGGTGCACAGCATAGTGGTTAGGCATGTATATAATTTATGCAGTGATCTCCCTGATCAGTACAGTGCCCACCTGGCACCATGACAATTATCACTGTGTCATTGATATATTTCCTATGCTTAACTTTACATCCCCACGACTATTTTGTAACTACCAATTTGTACTTCTTAAATCCTTCACCTTTTTCACCCTGCCCCCCAAGCCCCCTCCCATCTGGCAACCCTCAGTTTGTTCTCTGTATCTATGAAAAATATGGAATGCTTCACAAATTTACGTATCATTCTTGCACAGGGGCCATGCTAATCTCTGTATCCTTCCAATTTTAGTATATGTGCTGCCGAAGTGAACACTACACATCTTTTAAATGTATTTAAATAGAGGCTTTTACATTTTATGTCCTTTTAATGTGCTTTTACTTTTTCCGATTTTATTTTTTTATGGCAAAATTACCTTATAACCAAATAGTTATGTGGTGAAAATATTTGTGGCCAAAATGCTTGTGGCACATGCTGATTGGGAAAGTACCCAGAACCATGGGGAATGACAACAGAATGGAGGTGCTGGGCCCATCTTTCTTGCCTCAAGATACTAAATCTGGCATCCCCAATTCCCTATTACCTAGGTACCCCATTTCCAGTGAATTCTTCACCCACAGCCCCTGCCTCCCCTCCAGGGACCTGACCCACTTAATCTTTACCCAAGTCAACATCAGCCTGGCTAACCACTCAGGAGGAAGTCTTCTCTCTGCCTCTCTAGCCCCACCCATTCTCTAGAGCCAGGCTATATCCAAGGCTTCTCCACTGTGGCCTCCCTCACGTGAATGGTCACCAGGTGGGGTTGGTGACAGACACAGCAAATGAGCATATAGAACAAATAGTATTCCTGTGGGCATCCTCATGGGCTGGCTACCCTCCTCCTGCAGTACATATTCTCCATGAGGCCAGGAACGCAACTGTCATGCGCATTACTGTCTCCAGTGCCTGACTTGGTACTTGGCACAACACAGGAGCTTAGGCACCCTTCTGACCATTGGCCACAGAAGTGTTCTACTGTGTGCCAAGAAATGTGCACCCATTATCTCATAAACCCTTTTACTGATCCTATGAGAGAGGCACTGTTTCTATCCCCATTTTACAGATGAGGAAACTGATGGAGTGATTCTCAGACCTGGCTGACCATCAGAATCACTTGGCAACTTTTGGAAAATACAGATTTCTGGGCTTCTTTCTAGACCCTTGGATCAACATTTCTGGGATCAAAGTATCTGAATTGTCCAAGAGTTCACCTTCTGATGGTTGGTAGAGTTTGGGAAGGACTGAATTAAGTATTATTCAGGTCACAAAGCTAGGGGAGAGAGCTATGATTTACACCTGGGTAAAGCTGGCTCCAGGCCTCTGTCCTCCTGCCACAGAGTCTTTAGGGTGAAAGAACCTCATCCCGTCTTTGGAAAAGCGGAGCCTCTCTGAGGTTCCAGGTCACACAGTGAGTCAGTCTCAAAGCAGGACTCAGAAGCCAAATCACCGAATCTGGTCCGCTGCAGTACCCCCTCCCTGGGCCGCCTCACAGACCTTGCTATCTCATACATGTGGGCCATAATCGCTGTTCTTGGCACCAGGATACACATCAATGATTAGAATTATTTTAAAACAATGTAATAAGCTATCGACAAATGTAAGATTACAGAAATGAATGCTCTGTCAGAATTTTAGAGGCTGGTCATTTTCAAAGGGGGTGACAGGTCTGAATGTGGCATGAGTGAGCTTGTTCTTTGGTTTGGGCATGGCTTTGTCCACTTTCTCTTCTCAGGGGTGCAGGTGGAGAGAACTGGGAGAAGCCGAAACTGCCACCTCCTCTGAGAGCATCCTGGGTACCAGACGTTACTACATTTGCTGTGCCAGGGAGTCATATCAGCTCAGCTCTCTCTGAGCACAGATGCAGTGTCAGAGCCTCGGCTAGGAACCAGGGCATAGAGATGAGAACAGTCGCCTTGCTGCTCTGCAGAGCACACTGTGACAGTCCTCTGGCAGACAGACAGCAGAATGACTGGAGGCGCTTTGGATGGGCACGCTGTGTGGGGATGATGTTTGAGCTGCTGACTGAATGACCCGGAGGTGCCATCCATACAAAGATCTGGGAATGGAAACAACACATGTGCAAATATGTGAGTTTGGTGGTTCCTGTATTGGAAAGTGTCAGTGTGAATGGGAACCTAGGATACGTATTGTACAAAAACTTAAATAAAAATGGATCACAGACCTATTCATGAAATCTAAATTTATAAATCTTCCAGCAGAAAACAGGAAAAAATCTTTAAGAACTGGAATACAGCAAAAAATTTTAAAGGATACTATACCAATACATAAAGAAAAAAATGGATGAATTGGACTTCATCATAACTAAAACTTCTGCTTTTTTGGGTAGGGAGCAGTAAAGACAAAGTTTGTTTGCCTGTTTGTTTATTTACTTATTTATTTTTATTAAATTTGTTGGGGGGACATCAGTTAGCAAAATTATAAAATTATATAGGTTTCAAGTGTATAATTCTGTATTACATCATCTATAAATCCCATTGTGTGTTCACCACCCAGAGTCAGTTCTCCTTCCATCACTATATATTTGATCCCCCTTACCCTCATCTCCCACCTTACCCTCTGGTAACCACTAAACTATTGTCTGTGTCCATGAGTTTTTGTTTGTTTGTCTTGTTCATTTGTTGCTTTCAGTTTTATATCCCACATATGAGTGAAGTCATATGGTTCTTGATTTTTTTCTGTCTTATTTCACTTAGCATGATAATCTCAAGATCCATCAATGATGTCACAAATGTCACTATTTCAACTTTTCTTATGGTCAAGTAATAGTCCAATGCATATATGTACATCTTCTTTATCCAATCATTTATTGAAGGACACTTTTGTTGTTTCCATGTCTTGGCCACTGTGAATATTGCCATAATGAACATGGGGGTACTTATATCTTTATGGATAAATGTTTTCAGATTTTTGGGGTAGATACTCAGAAGAGGGATTGCTGGGTTATATGGTATTTCTATTCTTAATTTTTTTGAGGAACCTCCATACCATTTTCCACAGTATAGCTGTACCAGTTTACATTCCCACCAACAGTGTATGAGGGTTCCTTTTTCTCCACGACCTCTCCAACACTTGTTATTATTTGTCTTGTTGATAATAAAGCTGGTTCTTTGAAAAAATTAACAAAATTGACAAACCTCTGGCTAGACTCACTAAGGAAAAAAGAAGAAAAAACATGAATAAACAAAACCAGAAATGAAAGAGAACTTATAACAGATATCACAGAAATATAAAGGATCATCCAAGAATACTATGAAGGAACTATATGCCACCAAATTGAATAACCTAGAAGAAATAGACAAGTTCTTAGAAACATATAGCCTTTCTAGGCTGAATCATAAAGAACTGGAAAATCTAAACAGACCGATCACCAGTAACGAAATTGAATCAGTCATCCAAAACCTCCCTAAAAGCAAAAGTTAAGAACCAGGTGGCTTCACTAGTGAATTCTAACATTCAAAGATGATTCAATACCTGTTCTCCTCAAACCCCCCAAAACAAATTGAAGAAGAGGCAATACTTATTTTTATGTTTTCAATTACAGTTGACATTCAGTATTATTTTATATTAGTTTCAGGTATAGAGCATAGTGGTTAGACATGTATAAAATTTATGAAGTGATTCCCCGGATCAGTCTAGTACCCACCTGGCACTATAGATAGTTTTTACAATATGATTCACTATATTCCTTATGTTTTACTTTATGTCCCCGTGACTATTTAGTAACTACAAACTTGTACTTCTTAATCTATTCACCTTTTTCACTCAACCTGCCAAACCCCACTCCTATCTGGCAATCATCAGTTTGTTCTTTGTACATATGAGTCTGTTCCATTTATTTGTTTTTTCTTTAGGTTCCACACATAAGATCATATAGTATGTCTTTCTCAATCTGACTTATTTCACTTAGCATGATACCCTCTAGGTCCATACATATTGTCACAAGTGGTAAGATTTCTTTCGTTTTTATGGCTGAGTAATATTCTCTTGTGTATATATACCATTTCTTCTTTAACCAATCATGTATTGATGGACACTTAGGATGTATATATCTTTTCAAATTAGTGTACTGGATTTCTTCAGATACATATCCAGAAGAATTGCTGGGTCATAAGGTAGCTCAATTTTTAATTTTTTGAGGAACCCTCCAACTGTTTTCCATAGTGACTGCACCAATTTGCAATCCCACCAACAGTGCACAAGGGTTGCCTTTTCTCCACATCTTTGCCAACACTTATTTTTTAATTTACTAATGATAACAATTTTGACAAGTGTGAGATGATATCTCATTACGGTTTTAATTTGCATTTCACTGATGATTAGTTATGTTGAGCATCTTTTCATATGTCTATTGGCCATGTGTATGTCTAAAAAAAATCATTGTTAATGGAATGAAAAGACAAACCACAGTCTGGGAGAAAATATTTGCAAATCAGATATCTAAAAATGAATCTCTACCCAGAATATACAAAGATCTTTTAAAACTCAATAATAAGAAAAAAAAAGCAATAATTCAATGGAAAAAATATTTGAATATATATTTCACCACAGAAGGTATGAAGATAGCAGACAAGCACATGAGAAGATGCTCGACATCTTAGGGAAATCCAAATTAAAACCACAAAAAGATATGAGTACTCACATATTTGAATGAGTCAAATGCAGAAGACTGAACATACCAAGTGTTGGCAGGAATGTTTAAGAAATGGAATTCTTCTACACTTTGGAAAGTAGTTGGGCAGGTTTTAAAAAAGTTAAATATGTATCTCTAATGTAGTTAATCTATCCCACTCCTATATACTTACCCAAGAGAAATGAAAGTATGCTTCCATATAAATATTTATACTTAAATGTATAAAAACTTCATTTGTAACAACCCCAAATTAGAACTAACGTAAATGCCCATCAACAGGCTAATGGATAAGCAATCTGTGGTCCATCCACACAATGGGTTACTGCTCAGCAATAAAAATGGAACTACTGATACATGCAACATGTGTGAATCTCAAAGTATTTTTACTGAGTGAAATAAGCTGGACCGAAAAAAAAAAAAAAAAAAAGACTGTACATTGTTTAGCTCATTGATTTTCATTCTGCATCCCCTCTCACTCTATGTGCTATACTCCTCTGCGACAAATCCCCTATGGACAGTGATATAGTCAAAGTAAATTTTCAGTTCCTTAACACTATTACACTTTTTTTGGTGCCTCTGAGAAATCCTGCTGGAATATTAAACTTCACTATTTCCCAAATTCCCAAGCTCAAAAGAGGTCCCAAAAGAATTCTACTCAAGAAATCAAATATGAAATTGTCCAGGAAATACAGCAGGTATATTTCCCATATGGCTGGATCAATGAACTGGAACTCCTGGAGCTTCTGTCAGCACCCAGTTTCCCAAGATGGCTAAGTTGGCATATACTGTTGTCAACTTGAGCAGCAAACCCAAGCACCCAGCTTCCCCCACCCACTAACGTTGCCTTCAATTCTTCCTACTGCCTCTCATATTGTTAGTTCTAGTCTTGGTTGTAGGGAGATTGAGGCTTCCTTAAAGTCAAACTAAGCTCCTTCAAAGTTGGTCATGGAGGGAGAACCAGAGGGTGACAGTTCATGCCTCAGTGGCTGATGTTTACCTTTGCCTTTGAGTTTCTGTGTGAATGCCCCCACACCCCTATCCTCCTCGAGATGACTCCATGGCCCTGAGCAGCTCAGGCTTAAACAAAGACAGACACTCCTTTCCCATCGGCAAAGCTGAGGCAAGGCCATGCCATTCAGACAAGACTATGCTGGAGTCAGGCATCATTTAAGAAAGACAAATAATAAACGTAGCATGAAGTTGGGTGGTCTGGCTCTCCAGTTCTGGATGCTCAAGGGACCTTTGCATTTAAGTTTCGGTTTTCCTCTAGATGGTGGACTCTGTCTCTGTGCTCAAAAACCCACACTTGGTCATCGACCCTTCTAAGTCCAGAAAGCAGAATGAGTTCCTTGAGATGCAGAGCTTCCTTATCTGCCTGCCTTAGTAGAGAGAGGAAGTCCCTATTTCCTTTCTGATAAACTCCTTCTCCCAATTATTGACTTCAGGAATGCCTGCCCCTCCCACCCACTTTAGGGGAAATCTCATGTAACCACGTGGCCATATTAAAACTTAATACAATGGACACAATATTTATTGCCTTAACACTGGCCTCCACAGGTTCAGGGCCATATCACACTGGACAGAAGAGTAACAAGGAGTGGCCTGGTAAAAACAATATCCATAGAACCAAACAAGCAAGTCTCACACTTTATCAGCTAGAGAGGACAAAGGTGGTCACATTTACATTTGTGTCCCATAAACACTAGATTGCTATACAATGATACAGTCTCCCCTCTTGTCCCTCTTAGCAGGGAGAAGTCTAGTGTTGACCTGGGACTTCTCTCCACAGACATTCCCAGGGATTCTGGATGGGAGTGAACCCTTGACTTTGATGTCAGGCCAGGCTGTCCTCACAGCTTGCTGGGTGGGGTGGGCGTTGGGAATTTAGACCTGGCTATGAAGGGAGTTCCCCCAACCCCCCCCCCCCCATTTTCCTCTAGCAGTTGTTGTGATACAATTTACCACACAGCTCTACTGTGTCCAATAAAAATACTGCAAGGACACTGAGCTATCTCCCCAAGGACCCTTGGCTTCCCTGTGTTTCCAGTGGTGCAAGCTCACCAACTGCAATGCTGCCTGACCCTAGAGCACTGGGTCACTTTGGATCCATCATTAAAGGCTGTCTCAAAGGCATTGTGCCTGAATTCTGAAAGGGTGTTGTTACTTTTTTTTTTTTTTTAATCAAAAGACATGCTTTACCCCTCTGGGCCCAAATATACTGCCAATATATTGTATGTTATGACACTACACTAAGGTAACCATGGTCCTTGTTTAGAAGGTGATTTCCCTTACATGAGTTCCTAACCTTTAGCAACCTGAGGTGGGCTTCTCTGTCCACCAGCCCGTTTTCGTATCTCTGTGCCTCAGTGAAGGGGAAAATGGGCTCATTTTCCTGGGTATTTTTCTTCCAGGAACTCTGTCTGTTTCTTTTTAAATCCATGGAAGGACACAGATAGTAGGGAAAAATCATACTCTATTTCCTCTGGCAGGTCCATGTATCCAAGTGAGGCCAAACACTGCGTGCTGGCTGGAGAGCCTTGACCAGGCCAGAGCCTCTAGTTCCCCAATGACTAAGTAGAACAGGTCCTCTGAGTCACAGTTTAGGCTTGATTCTGCACAGCAAGCAATGGCTAGGAGGCAATTCTTTTAGCAGCCTATTTTAAAAGTAGAACTGTCTGGCAGCATAGCAGTCAGCCACATCCTCAAAGAAATAGGTTTAAAAAAAGTGTGGTTGCTATCTAATAAGCAAGGACAATCAATGCGGAGGAGAGGAGAGCTCGCCTGGTACATCCCCAGGGCAGGCGGTCCTCACACTGTTCCCAGTTTCCTTGTGATGTCCAACATGGTCTGATTATAGTTCCCTCCTTTTCTATGCATATCTAATTCATCCTATAATTATATTAGAGACAGAACCAAAGCGAGGTAACTGAGAGTATGTGCCTCTGTTCATAAGAAAATGCTGACCAAGATGGTGCTCTCAGAATGGCAGTGCATCCTGGAGGCACGTTTTGGGCCGAGGTGAAGTTTCACCTTCACAGCCTTCCGCCTGCTTAAGAGTTTCTCTCCAGGTGCCACCTCAGAATGACTTCACATAATTATCTTGATCCCAGTGCTCAGAAGCTCAAACAGTGAGGGTGCTCCCTTACGCTGGACAGATGTATCGGGGCTTCTTTTCTCTCAAGATAAAGGCACACAATTTTTTAAACTTCTACTCTCATCAGCTTGTCTGCATCTATTTTAATTTGTTCCAGGGTTTAATTTCAGTCATTTTAACTCTCCTCTGGGTCATTGGATATTCTAACTGTGAGTTGCTAATAAATAGTATAGGAAATGAGGAGAAATCAAAACAAAAATCTTGATAAAAACATCCGTAGTCATCAGAACTTTGAGCAAAAGTGAAATACAAATGAGATTTCTTTTTTCAGACTCTCAACTAGCCAGGGGGTATATATGAAGACTTCAAAATCTTTTTATAAATAAATTACACCCTTGTCCCCCATTTAAGTGACACTGAGAACATAATGGATTGAGGAATTTCCAGAGCAGTCATAGGTCCTCTCGGGGGACTTATGGACAGTGGGTTTTAAAAATGTGTCTTTGAAACATATTTTAGTGGTCATTTGAATTCCAGCTGGTGGACTGCACTTGAGGTCAAAATAAGCATTCTAGTTTAAAAACAACAAAAAGGAGACAGGACTGAGTTTTGACCTGAGCTAAAGAGGAGGTCATGTGCTGCAGCAGCTGCAAACACACACCAGAGCAGAAGTCAGAGCTACCACAGACTTTCTCAGAGAAAAACTCTGGGTTTGACCAAAGAGAAAACATATTTACATCTGCATGCATTTCTTCTCTTTACCACACCCCTCACCCACCTCATGTCTTACTGACTGGGCCCTGCAAGGATATAGAAGGTGAAACATCAAGGAGAACTGCTGCTGTGGAACGCAGCATGTTGAGGAAAAGCTACTTGTGAGAGTCCTTTCCTGTGCAGAGAGCTGGGGCCTGTTATGGCTGACCTGGGTCCCTCCAGAATTCACATTTTAAAGCCCTGCCCTGAGAATGTGACTGTATTTGGACACTGGGCCTTTAAAGAGGTGATTAAGGTTAAATGTTTGGGGCCTAATCCAAGAGAACTGGTGTCCTTATAGGAAGAGGAAGAGACAGCCGGGATATATATGCAGGCAAAGAGAAAAGGCCACGTGAGAACACAGGGGAAGATACCAACTACCTGCAAGCCTAGGAGAGAGGCCTAAGGTAAAGCCAAACCTACCAGCATCTTGATTTTGGATTTCCAGCCTCCAGAACTGTGAGAAATGAATGTGTGTTGTTTAAATCCCCAGCCTGTGGTACTTTGTTATGGCAGCCTGAACAGCCTGAACAGGAGGGGCCTTGGGATACAGTGCAACACAAGAAGGAAAACATGGGCCCAGGAAGGGCAGAGAGGGTCCCTAATCCAACCCTCTTCTTGGAAAGTCCTCTGTCTGTAGGGGGTGTCTGGGCAGAGCAAGGAACAAGCTTGTCTTTTCCGGGAACATAAAATAAAGAAAAGCCTCAGGTCTCAGGAACACTCACCTTGGGGGAGTTTTATATTTGGGAACAGACTGAGGTTAACTAACATTTAGCCTGTTGACCCTCAAGAGGGAAACCTTTCGTGCATGAAAGGCAGCGTACCATGGAAGAGAAGCCCGACCTTGAATCCCACTGCCAGACCTGCCACTCGCAACCCCACACCCTCTGGTCTCACACTCCTTAGGCACATATTCTAGATTACTTCTGGGCCATCAATTCTAGCTGAAATGTGATATGAATCACACAGCACTTTGTTAAAACACAGGTTCTGATTGAGTGGGTCTGGGTGGGGCATTTCCAACCAGCTCCCAGGAGCCCCTGATGGTGCTGGGGGTTCACGTCAAGACAGAAAAGGGGTCAAATACATGGTGATGGAAGGAGGACTGATTCTTGGTGGTGAGCACATAATGCAGTATATAGATGATGTATCACAGAATTGTACACTTGAAACCTATGTAGTTTTGTTGACCATTGTCACCCCAATAAATTAAAAACCCCAGCAAGACAGCATCTGCCCCTCATCTCACTCTGCTCCACAAGCACTTACAATTCCTGATGATCCAAGCTCTGGGCTGAGCATCAGGGACACACATGAACAGGACAGCAAGATTAGTCAAAGGTCCTCTCAGTGAGAAGAGTGTGTCCAGGGCCAGACCCGTTGGATCCGGACTAAAAGGAAAACTTACTAGCTCTGTGACCGTAAATGAGAGTCTTAACCACTTAGAGACTTAATTTTGTTTTCATAAGGTTTGTGTGAGGATTGATTAGATAACTTATATAAAAATCCCTAGAATTTCCCTAGACTGGGTACGTGAGAAACACTCAACAAATGTTGGCCCTTTCTTCTCTTACTTACAAACAGGAAACTCACAGTCTATGGGTGAAAATCCTAGAACCAAATTACCATGGGAAATGCACTAACTGGGGGTCGAGAGGGGTTTACAGGGAGGCAAGGAGCTGAGGGTCTGCTCTCCCAAGACCTGTGCTCTCATGGTGCTGTACACCCCCATTGCCCAGGACAGTGTCTAGCCTGTAGGAGGTGATCACAGCACTGTAAAGAGTGTCTAGCTTTAGTTAGGTTCTGTTCCAGCCGCTGAGCATAAATGGGGAACAAGACTCAATCCTGCCCTCATGGGTCCTGGAGTCTGTTGTAAGAATCCTTGAGAAATGTTCTGACAGGTAGAATAGTGGCCTGGGGGCACGTGGCAAGAGTATCCCCTGCTCTTCCTGCTTCCTGGGGAAAATGCAGGCTTTAGTCAGGCAACAGGCTGTGTGTGTGTGTGTGTGTAGAATATGCGGTAGGAAAATTGTGAAGAGCACTCTATGTTTCATAAAATAAAAATAAAACTAATTTGACACGTAACTAACCTTAGACCAAGAAAGGAAAATGTGAAATCTCTAGGAGTCCAGTGAGGAAGCCTGACAGTCACACACCTTTAGCGGGAAGCTGGGCTCTCACCCCTGTGCAGAGTGGGAGACGGGACACTGGGCTGTACCAGAGAGTGCAGCTGGAACTGAGCCCCCGCATAAAGTTAGAGCTTCAGAGCTGTCCTTGCCATATAATAGAAACTAACACGCTCAAGAATTCCGTAAAAGAAATGCTGTCTGGGGGCGGAGCGAGAGGAAAGACACCCACGAACAACTGAAACACCAGGTCTGTGCACACAAAGATGTATAATTAAAATTTATACTACCAGCCTGGTGTGAGAATTACAAGTGTAGAGATTAAAATAACTGTTCAGGACCATTAACGTCCTACATTTTCAGCAAAAGCAAATTTGAAGTTACTGCTATAGGGAAACTTTCACAATCCAGGGGTCATGGGACTCCCACAGAAAAAAACAGCATCACTGAAGATGAGCTGACAATCAGAATTATAAACCAAGCACCTAGGAAACAATGGACAGTCAAGAAATGAAATAGAATGAACACGATCAAAACTGGAAAGTGTAGAGTAATCTGAAAGGAAAGGCAGCATAGGTGTGTTTCAAAGTATTAAAGAGATAAGGAAATGAATGAAAACCATAATAAAAGGAGCAGTTAGTGTGGACAGTGATTTAAGAGAGACATGTAGGAGTTCTTTAGGTGAAAAATATAGTCATGGAAAAGAGGGACTCAATGGGCAGAATAAAGCACAGATTGAACATAGCTGAAGAATTAGTAAGTTAGAAGGTGGTCCTGAGAAAGTCCAATGGAATGCAGCAGGGGCAGGAAAAGATGTAGAAGGATCAGCCAAGCGATATGGACAGTAGCGTAAGCTGATTTCTTGAAATGTGAATCCCAGAAAGAGAGAATAAATGAAATGAAGAACCAGCAATTTTTAAAGAGATAATGACTGAGAATCTTTCAAATTTCAGGAAAAATATACCTTTCCATTTCTAGGAAGCACAGGAGTTCTGAAAAGAATATATAAAAAAATAGAACTATGCTAGATCCATTAAGACTGGAAAACAAGAAAGGACGAGAGAAAAAAATTTTCTAACAAAGGCAATACAATATATCATCGAAAGATTCTTCACCACAACAATTAATGTCAAAACAACAACAAAAAAATAATGACATCTTCATTAAAACAGAGAATAGGAAAGTTTCTCCAAGGAAATTTACCAAGAGGTAACTACTAAAAGATATGCTATAATTAGGTGGAAAATGAATCCAAGGTCAGAGCCAGTTGCCAGGAATAATACTTACTATAAAAATGGTGGCAAATACCTTGGGAAATCTAAAAGAATATTGATGAAAACAAAGAAGACAAGTTTTGGAAGGCTTAAAAATAAGGTGAAATTGGAGTATTACGCAGCCATAAAGAAGAAAGAAATCTTACCATTTGCAACAACATGGATGGACCTAGAGAACATTATGCTAAGTGAAATAAGTCAGACAGAGAAAGACGAATACCATATGATCTCACTTATATGCGGAATCTAAAGAAAACAATACGTGAATGAACTAATCAGAGACAGTTTTGGAAACATGGAGGAAAAAACTGAGGGTTGCTAGAGGGGCGGGGGGGGGGATAAGGGGAAGGTGAGAGGTTTAGAAAATAATCGGTAACCACAAGATGGCCACGGGGTTTTGAAAATTAATTTGGGGAACGTACAGAGGGATAGTGGATGGGAGGACGGGGGTTCACACAGTGTAAGGGATATAAATGATAAACGTCTAAGTTTTGCTTTGTCTTGTGCACCTGAAACTAATAAAAAAAAAAAGAATCCATAATCTCATCAAAATAAAAAAAATAAAAAAAGAAAGCCTCCCAGAAGTAATACAAATATTTTCCCCATATTTTCTTCAAATGACCTCATAGTTTTAATTT